>NC_061508.1:87301822-87325504 GCF_022539505.1 Lolium rigidum
GCTCCTACTGGTTCGATAACCTTGGTTTCTTACTGAGGGAAAACTTGCTACTGTGTGCATCACACCTTCCTCTTGGGGTTCCCAACGGACGTGTCATCTACGCGCATCAAGACTGTTTTCTGGCGCCGTTGCCGGGGAGATCAAGACACGCTGCAAGGGGAGTCTCCACTTCCAATCTCTTTACTTTGTTTTTGTCTTGCTTTACTTTATTTACTGCTTGTTTGCTCTCTATATTAAAAACACAAAAAAATTAGTTGCTAGTTTTACTTTATTTACTGTCTTGTTCTCTATATCAAAAAGACAAAAAAATTAGTTACTTGCATTTACTTTATTTAGTTTGCTTTATTTACTACTGCTAAAATGGGTACTGTTGAGAATACTAAGTTGTGTGACTTCACTAGCACAAATAATAATGATTTCCTATGCACACCTATTGCTCCACCTCGCTACTACAGCAGAATTCTTTGAAATTAAACCCGCTTTACTCGAATCTTGTTATGAGAGAGCAATTTTCTCGGTGTTAGTTCCGATGATGTCGCTGCCCATCTTAATAATTTTGTTGAACTATGTGAAATGCAAAAGTATAAGGATGTAGATGGTGACATTATAAAATTAAAATTGTTTCCTTTCTCTTTAAGAGGAAGAGCTAAAGATTGGTTGCTATCTCTGCCTAGAAATAGTATTGATTCATCGACTAAATGTAAGGATGCTTTTATTGGTAGATATTATCCTCCCGCTAAAATTATATCTTTGAGAAGTAGCATAATGAATTTTAAGCAATTAGATAATGAACATGTTGCTCAAGCATGGGAGAGAATGAAATCTTTGGTAAAGAATTGCCCAACCCATGGACTGACTACTTGGATGATCATCCAAACCTTTTATGCAGGACTGAATTTCTCTTCGCGGAACCTATTGGATTCAGCTGCTGGAGGTACCTTTATGTCCATCACTTTGGGGGCAGCAACAAATCTTCTTGATGATATGATGACAAACTACTCTGAATGGCACACGGAAAGAGCTCCACAAGGTAAGAAGGTAAATTCTGTTGAAGAAACCTCCTCCTTGAATGATAAGATTGATGCTATTATGTCTATGCTTGTGAATGGTAGATCTAATGTTGATCCTAATAATGTTCCTTTAGCTTCATTGGTTGCCCAAGAAGAACATGTTGATGTGAACTTCATTAAAAATAATAATTTCAACAACAATGCTTATAGGAATAATTCTGGTAACAACTATAGGCCATATCCTGCTGCTAATGGTAATAGTTATGGTAATTCTTATGGGAATTCTTACAACAATAATAGGAGTGTACCCCTTGGTCTTGAAGCTATGCTTAAAAATTTTATTAGTACACAAACTGCTTTTAACAAATCTGTTGAGGAAAAGCTTGGTAAAATTGATATTCTTGCTTCTAAGGTTGATAGTCTTGCCTCTGATGTTGATCTTTTAAAATTGAAAGTTATGCCTAATAAGGATATTGATAATAAGATTGTTACTACAGCAAATGCCATCTAAGTTCGAATTAATGAGAATATTAGATTGATGGCCGAATTGCATGCTAGGTGGGAAAGAGAAGAAAACGAAAAACTAGCTAAAGAGAATAATGTAGCTAAAGTTTGGACTATTACCACCACTAGTAATGTTAATGATTCACATGTTGATACACCTCCTACTATCAATGGTAAAATAATTGGTGTTGGCAATGTTACTACTCCTAGTGCAAAGCGTGCAAAATTGCCTGGAACTGCTAAAACTGCTGAAATTGATAAAACTGCTGAAATTTTTCAAAATATTGGGGATAATGATCCCATTGCTGTAGATCATAATGGTTTAGACTTTGATGATTTTCACATCTCTGAAGTTATAAAGTTCTTACAAAAGCTTGCTAAAAGTCCCAATGCTAGTGCTATAAATTTGGCCTTTACAAAACATATTACAAATGCTCTCATAAAAGCTAGAGAGGAGAAACTAAAACTTGAAACCTCTATTCCTAGGAAGTTGGAAGATGGTTGGGAGCCTATCATTAAGATGAGGGTCAATGATTTTGATTGTAATGCTTTATGTGATCTTGGTGCAAGTATTTCTGTTATGCCTAAGAAAATTTATGATATGCTTGACTTGCCACCATTGAAAAACTGTTATTTGGATGTTAATCTTGTTGATAATGCTGTAAAGAAACCTTTGGGGAGGATTGATAATGTTCGTAATATGGTTAACAATAACCTTGTCCCCGTTGATTTTGTTGTCTTGGATATTGAATGCAATGCATCTTGTCCCATTATATTGGGAAGGCCTTTTCTTCGAACTGTTGGTGCCACCATTGATATGAAGGAAGGTAATATTAAATATCAATTTCCTCTCAAGAAAGGTATGGAACACTTCCCTAGAAAGAGAATGAAGTTACCTTATGATTCTATTATTAGAACAAATTATGATGTTGATGCTTCGTCTCTTGATGTTACTTGATACACACTTTCTGCGCCTAGTCGAAAGGCGTTAAAGAAAAGCGCTTATGGGAGACAACCCATTATTTTACTTCTGCACTTTGTTTTATATTTGAGTCTTGGAAGTTGTTTACTACCGTAGCAACCTCTCCTTATCTTTATTTTATTGCATTGTTGTGCCAAGTAAAGTCTTTGATAGTAAAGCCAATACTAGATTTGGATTACTGCGCAGGAACAGATTTCTTGCTGTCACGAATTTGAGCAGTAGTCTCACGAATTTCGAGTTTGGTGTGGAGGAAGTTTTCAAGGGTCAAGAGAGGAGGATGATACAATATGATCAAGAAGAGTGAAAATTCAAAGCTTGGGGATGCCCCCGTGGTTCATCCCTGCATATTTTAAGAAGACTCAAGCGTCTAAGCTTGGGGATGCCCAAGGCATCCCTTCTTCATCGACAACTTATCAGGTTCCTCTAGTGAAACTATATTTTTATTCCGTCACATCTTATGTGCTTTACTTGGAGCATCTGTTTGTTTTAGTTTTTGTTTTTGTTTGAATAAATCGGATCCTAGCATTCTTTGTTTGGGAGAGAGACACGCTCCGCTGTTTCGTATGAACACATGTGTTCTTAGCTTTATCTTTAATGTTCATTGCGAAATTTGAACTACTTCATTCATTGCTATATGGTTGGAAACGGAAAATGTTGCATGTGGTAAATGGTTTAATGTCTTGAATAATGTGATACTTGGCAATTGTTGTGCTCATATATATCTTGTTTAAGCTCTTGCATCATGTACCTTGTACTCATTAATGAATAACTACATAGAGCTTGTTAAAATTTGGTTTGCATGATTGATCTCTAGAGTCTAGATATTTTCTGGGTTGAGGTGTTTGAACAACAAGGAGACAATATAAAGTCTTATAATAGTTACAATATGTTCATATGTGAGCTTTGCTGCACCTTTTATACTTGAGTTTGCTTCAAACAACCTTGCTAGCCTAGCCTTGTATTGAGAGGAATTCTTCTCGTGCATCCAAAATCCTGGAGCCAATAACCATGCCATTTGTGTCCACCATACCTACCTACTACATGGTATTTCTCCGCCATTCCAAAGTAAATTACTTGAGTGCTACCTTTAAAAATTATATTCCTTTGCCTTTGCAATATATAGCTCATGGGACAAATAGCTTAAAAACTATCATGGTGAAGAATATGTACTTATGTGTTTTATTTCTTAATAAGTTGCTTGTTGAGCGGTAACCATGTTTTCTGGGGACGCCATCAACTTTTACCTTTGTTGAATATCATGTGGATTGCTATGCATGTTCGTCTTGTCTGAAGTAAGAGCGATTTTCATGATCAAATGGTTTGAGTATGCATACTGTTAGAGAAGAACATTGGGTCGCTAACTAAAGCCATGATTCATGGTGGAAGTTTCAGTGTGGACAACTAATCCTCAATCTCTTATGAGAATATTAATTGTTGTTGAATGCTTATGCATTAAAGAGGAGTCCATTATCTGTTGTCTATGTTGTCCCGGTATGGATGTCTAAGTTGAGAATAATCAAAGCGAGAAATTCAATGCGAGCTTTCTCCTTAGACCTTTGTACAGAGCGGCATAGAGGTACCCCTTTGTGACACTTGGTTGAAACATATGCTATGCAATGATAATCCGTGTTAATCCAAGCTAATTAGGACAAGGTGCGAGCACTATTAGTATACTATGCATGAGGCTTGCAACTTATAAGATGTCTTATACATAACACATATGCTTTATTACTACCGTTGACAAAATTGTTTCTTGTTTTCAAAATGAAAAGCTCTAGCACAAATATAGTAATCAATGCTTCCCTCTGCGAAGGGCCTATCTTCTACTTTATTGTTGAGTCAGTTTTCCTATTCTTTCTATCCCAGAAGCAAACACTTGTGTCAACTGTGTGCATTGATTCTTACATGTTTACTTATTGCACTTGTTATATTACTTTGTGTTGACAATTATCCATGAGATAAATATGTTGAAGTTGAAAGCAACCGCTGAAACTTATATCTTCCTTTGTGTTGCTTCAATGCCTTTACTTCGAATTTATTGCTTTATGAGTAACTCTTATGCAAGTCTTATTGATGCTTGTCTTGAAAGTATTATTCATGAAAAGTCTTTGCTATATGATTCATTAGTTTACTCATTATCTTCATCATTGCTTCGAATCGCTGCATTCATCTCATATGCTTTACAATAGTATGATCAAGATTATGATAGCATGTCACTTCAGAAATTATATTTATTATCGTTTACCTACTCGAGGGCGAGTAGGAACTAAGCTTGGGGATGCTTGATACATCTCAAACGTATCTATAATTTCTTATGTTCCATGCTACTTTTATGATGATACTCACATGTTGTATACACATTATATGTCATATTTATGCATTTTCCGGCACTAACCTATTGACGAGATGCCGAAGAGCCGATTGTCTGTTTTCTCGCTGTTTTTGGTTTCAGAAATCCTAGTAAGGAAATATTCTCGGAATTGGACGAAATCAACGCCCAGGGTCCTATTTTTGCACGAAGCTTCCAGAAGACCGGAGAGGAAACGAAGTGGGGCCACGAGGTGGTGACACACCAGGGCGGCGCGGCCTGGCCCTTGGCCGCGCGGCCCTGTTGTGTGGGCCCCTCGTGACGCCCCTTGACCTGCCCTTCCGCCTACTTAAAGCCTTCGTCGCGAAACCCCCAGTACCGAGAGCCACGATACGGAAAACCTTCCAGAGACGCCGCCGCCGCCAATCCCATCTTGGGGGATTCAGGAGATCGCCTCCGGCACCCTGCCGGAGAGGGGAATCATCTCCCGGAGGTCTCTTCATCGCCATGATCGCCTCCGGATCGATGTGTGAGTAGTTCACCCCTGGACTATGGGTCCATAGCAGTAGCTAGATGGTTGTCTTCTCCTCATTGTGCTATCATGTTAGATCTTGTGAGCTGCCTATCATGATCAAGATCATCTATTTGTAATCCTACATGTTGTGTTTGTTGGGATCCGATGAATATTGAATACAATGTCAAGTTGATTATCAATCTATCATATATGTTATTTATGTTCTTGCATGCTCTCCGTTGCTAGTAGAGGCTCTGGCCAAGTTGATACTTGTGACTCCAAGAGGGGGTATTTATGCTCGATAGTGGGTTCATGCCTCCATTAAATCTGGGACGAGTGATGGAAAGTTCTAAGGTTGTGGATGTGTTGTTGCCACTAGGGATAAAACATCGATGCTTTGTCTAAGGATATTTGTGTTGATTACATTACGCATCATACTTAATGCAATTGTCTCGTTGTTTACAACTTAATACTTGGAGGGGTTCGGATGATAACTCTGAAGGTGGACTTTTTAGGCATAGATGCATGCTGGATAGCGGTCTATGTACTTTGTCGTAATGCCCTGATTAAATCTCATAGTACTCATCATGATATATGTATGTGCATTTTTATGCCTTCTTTATTTGTCAATGCCCAACTGTAATTTGTTCAGCCAACATCTGTTATCTTATGGGAGAGACACCACTAGTGAACTGTGGACCCCGGTCCTATTCTTTACATCTGAAATACAATCTACTGCAATTGTTCTTTACTGTTCTTCGCAAACAACCATCATCATCCACACTATACATCTAATCCTTTGTTTACGAGCAAGCCGGTGAGATTGAAAACCTCACTATTACGTTGGGGCAAAGTTCTGTGATTGTGTTGTGCAGGTTCCACGTTGGCGCCGGAATCCCTGGTGTTGCGCCGCACTACACTTCGCCACCAACAACCTTCAACGTGCTTCTTGGCTACTACTGGTTCGATAACTTTGGTTTCTTACTGAGGGAAAACTTGCTACTGTGCGCATCACACCTTCCTCTTGGGGTTCCCAACGGACGTGTCATCTACGCGCATCATCCCGCCATGCCAAAGAAATAATGTCAAATCCACAAGTCATAATCTGCCACAGGTTCTAGTACAACACTGCAATATCCATGACGCCCTTTGTATATACCTTGCTAGGCAAACAGGCAGTTCTTCCATGACCAGTGCAGGCAATCGGTGCTTCCAAGCATTTCAGGGAATCCTCTCGCAGCATTTTGTGCCATGATCCTTGTAGTCTCTTCTTGAGTTGGCCCTCTCAACTAGTATTTGGCAAACTTTCACACCACAGCTCGGCAAAATTTGTACATGCACTCAATGACAGTAGACTCACTCATGCAAAGGTAGTCATCATGTGTATCAGCAGGTGCTCCGTATGCAAGCATTCTCATGGCGGCAGTGCACTTCTGGATCGACGAGAACCCGGCAACGCCTACAGCGTCGTGCTTGAGCTTGAAGTAGTGGTCGAACTCTCGAACTCCGTGGAGGATATTCATGAACAAACCCTTGCTCATCCTATACCGGCGCCGAAAATTGTCGGCATGGGTTGCCTCATCTGCGAAGTAGTCGTTGTGTAGCATGGTATGCCCATCCATCCTCTGTCGGGGCTTCGACTTCTTTCTCTCCAGCTTTGATCCTCCGTGGCGCGGCCTCTTCCGCTTCTCCGCCTCGGCGTCAATCATGTCCTGGAGGGACGCGATGCTCAGCAAATGCTCCTGAATGTTGCCGTCGAAGGCTTGCTCGTCCTCCAGCAGTCGGACAAGCATCTCGTCGTCGCTATCCATGTCTGAAGCAAAATTAATGGTTAAAATTGTGCCGCGGAAAACGAGGCAACGAACAGCGGCCAATCGCGCCTACCTGACAAGTCGTCGAACACCTTGTGTGCGCGGAGGTGGGGCGAATTTGACGCCACGTTCTGGGACGCGTTGGCGAAGCGGCGGCGGCGAAAAGGCCGGCGAGATAGCCAGTCGCGACGACAGTGCCGACTCTCAGAAGAGATCAGTCGTCGAAACGGTCGGTAAAACCAGCGGTGGTGGGAGGGTGGGAGGCGCGACGAGAAATAAAAGGCGCGAACCAATGGTTATGGAAATAGTCGCCGGCAGGTGGGAGCCCGCCTCGCTTTTCGCTGTGTCCGACGTGCCCGGAGCGTCCCCTGTGTAACGGGGACGGGGTCGGGGTCAGACACCATATTAGGACGCGCCGGACAAAAAGAGACTTTGAAGCATGCGGCTGGGAATGTTTTTTTGTCTGGCGCGCCCGAAATCCCTTTGGGGGACGCGGCTGCAGATGCTCTAAGTTTCCAAGTTTGAAACAAAATCTGGAAAGTGTGCTTGCCTACAAGTGTATAGATATCCCCGCCTGATCGATCCCCACATCCCAGTGATACGTCTCAAACGTATCTATAATTTCTTATGTTCCATGCTACTTTTATGATGATACTCACATGTTTTATACACATTATATGTCATTATTATGCATTTCCGGCACTAATCTATTGACGAGATGCCGAAGAGCCGATTCTTGTTTTCTGCTGTTTTTGGTTTCAGAAATCCTACAAAGGAAATATTCTCGAAATTGGACGAAATCAACGCCCGGGGTCTTATTTTTCCACGAAGCTTCCGAGAAGACCGAAGAGGATACGAAGTGGGGCCACGAGGTGGCGACACACTAAGGCGGCGCGGCCAAGGAGGGGCCCGCGCCGCCCTAGTGTGTGGGCCCCTCGTGACGCCTCCGACTCTGCCCTTCCGCCTACTTAAAGCCTTCGTCGCGAAAACCCCAGTACCGAGAGCCACGATACGGAAAACCTTCCAGAGACGCCGCCGCCGCCAATCCCATCTCGGGGGATTCGAGAGATCGCCTCCGGCACCCTGCCGGAGAGGGGAATCATCTCCTGGAGGTCTCTTCATCACCATGATCGCCTCCGGATCGATGTGTGAGTAGTTCACCCCTGGACTATGGGTCCATAGCAGTAGCTAGATGGTTGTCTTCTCCTCATTGTGCTATCATGTTAGATCTTGTGAGCTGCCTATCATGATCAAGATCATCTATTTGTAATGCTACATGTTGTGTTTGTTGGGATCCGATGAATATTGAATACTATGTCAAGTTGATTATCAATCTATCATATATGTTGTTTATGTTCTTGCATGCTCTCCATTGCTAGTAGAGGCTCCGGCCAAGTTGATACTTGTGACTCCAAGAGGGAGTATTTATGCTCGATAGTGGGTTCATGCCTCCATTGAATGCGGGACGATGACGAGAAAGTTCTAAGGTTGTGGATGTGCTTGTTGCCACTAGGGATAAAACATCGATGCTTTGTCTAAGGATATTTGTGTTGATTACATTACGCACCATACTTAATGCAATTGTCTGTTGTTTGCAACTTAATACTGGAAGGGGTTCGGATGATAACTTCGAAGGTGGACTTTTTGGGCATAGATGCATGCTTTGGATAGCGGTCTATGTACTTTGTCGTAATGCCCTGATTAAATCTCATAGTACTCATCATGATATATGTATGTGCATTGTTATGCCTTCTTTATTTGTCAATTGCCCAACTGTAATTTGTTCACCCAACATGCTATTTCTTATCGGAGAGACACCACTAGTGAACTATGGACCCCGGTCCATTCTTTACATCTGAAATACAATCTACTGCAATTGTTTTTTACTGTTCTTCGCAAACAAACATCATCTTCCACACTATACATCTAATCCTTTGTTTACAGCAAGTCGGTGAGATTGACAACCTCACTCGTTACGTTGGGGCAAAGTACTTTGATTGTGTTGTGCGAGGTTCCACGTTGGCGCCGGAATCCCCGGTGTTGCGCCGCACTACACTCCGCCACCAACAACCTTCACGTGTTCCTTGACTCCTACTGGTTCGATAACCTTGGTTTCTTACTGAGGGAAAACTTGTCGCTGTACACATCACACCTTCGTCTTGGGGTTCCCAACGGACGTGTGTCTTACACGCCATCACCCAGCCACAACGCTCTCGCTCTCGATTATACCCGAGCGTTTCTCGGGCCGGGCCGGGCCGACCAAAGCCCGACGTGAAAAATCTTGGCCCAGGCCCGGCCCAGCCCGACCATCGGGCTGGAAATGTTGGCTCAAGCCCGACCCATCACAGGGAAAGCCCGTCGGGCCTCGGGCCGGGCCGCTTCACTAAATTGCGGAAAATCAAGGCCCAGGCCCGGCCCGACCCAGCCATCGGGCCAGAACATTAGGCCCAGACCCGGCCCAGAGGCATGGTCGGATCGGGCTTGGCCCGGTAATTTCGGGCCGGACCGGGCTGCCCATGGCCAGGTCTACTCTCGATGAATCGCTCACCCATGGCCATGGCGCGCTTCCTCCTCTTCGCTACTGCCCTATTCGCAGTAATGGTAATGGCCCCGATCTTTGCATGCATGCATGACGACGACATGATCTATTCACAAAGGGCGCGTTTGGTAGCCTGGGCGCCCCTTGGCTCGCATCGGCCCAGCATTTTTCGGGCTGTTTGGTTCCCTGGGCGCAGTCGCGTTGTTGCATAGCACGGGTTTTAAAGCACCCCTCGGACAGGCCCCGGAGGAACGCCCGGTTTGACAGTTTCTCCAGGGCCAGGCCCTGGCGAGACGAAAATCGACAACGCCGTTCGCGCGGGAGCTCCGCCTCGGCATGGCGGGAGAAGCCGAAATCCAAGCGGCGTTGCGCGACAAAGGTAGGGGTAACCTTCCTCTTCGGTTACCCTCTCCATTAGCCCCCTCCCAAAATTTCCCTTCCCCCAAATTTCGCACCGGTGGCGGCGGCGACCCAGATCTGGCAGCGCGCATCTCCCTTCAGTCTCCGGCGTCGGACAAGGGTCGTCTTCTCCTGCCGCGGCGGAGCCTGCACACATCTGCGGCGGCTTTCAGCCCTGTCCTTCGTCCACCATGACGGAGGTAAGTGGAAACTCCTCTGCTCTACTGTAGTGTTAGATTCATGTAGGTAGAACTAGTTGGGTTCGATAAGACCGTTCGTAATGCATAGATCTTGTTTGAGTAGACCGACCAGCTCCAGCTTGTGCATCACGTCGCAGCACTCATCATTTGCGTACAAGCCTTGATCCTGATGGTGCACAAGAGAGCAGTTAGGCATGCTTGCTTTCCTCGTGTGACTTACGGACCTATGTTACAACGAGATCAGGAGAGGATTGCCAACCTAAACAACATCTACAACTGCAACGACGTAGAGGCCATCCAAATGCTTCGGATGAGAAGAGCCCCTTTCTATGCACTTGTGAAAAAGTTCAGGCAAGGAGAACTGCTGACTGATAGCATCCACACCTCTATCGAAGAATAAGTCGCAATGTTTATTCACGTCATCGGTCATAACCAGAGGTTCAGAGTCATCCATAACACATTCAGGCGATCCACGGAGACTATCTCTAGGTACTTCCAGCAGGTATTGTACGCAATTGGGGAGCTCAGAGGTGAAATGATCAAGTCAGCATCAATGAACACACCAACTAAGATCAAGAACAGCTACAGGTGGTTCCCCTATTTCAGGGTGAGTACAAAATCATGTTCCTTCTACCTATCTGATGTGTGCTACTGTGAGAAACATGATTCTGTTCTACTGTGAGAAACATGATTGTGTGCTAATCTTTTTACAGGATTGCATTGGGGCTATTGATGGTACTCATGTCACTACAAAGGTACCGAGATCAATGTCTGCTGCATTTCGCGGGAGGAAGCACTACACCAGCCAGAACATTCAAGCAGATGTGGATTTCGATATGAGGTTCACCTACGTGCTTGCTGGATGGGAGGGTTCAACTCATGATGCCAGCATCCTGGCAGACAGCCTGTCAAGACCTAATGGGTTGCAAATCCCTGACGGTAAGTTCTACCTTGGAGATGCTGGATATGCATGCCGACCTGGAATTCTACCTCCCTTCAGGAAAACAAGGTACCACCTCAATGAGTTCTTTGCGAAGCACCGACCTCTGAATGCGAGAGAGTTGTTCAATCTCAGACACTCAATCCTTAGAGTCACCATTGAGATGGCCTTTGCTGCACTGAAGAACAGGTTCAAGGTCCTTGACCAGAAACCGTTCCACACGTTTGACACTCAGGTAAAGCTGGTCCTTGCTTGCTACATTCTTCACAACTGGATCCTAGGTTGGGGCGAGGATGAGTTCTTCGAAGAGGTTGTCAGTTTTGATGAAGTGGAGACCGGCCATGGCGTGGAAGCAGGCGACAATGATGTCTGGAAGGTGAAGAGGCAAGAGTGGGCAGACGCAATGTGGGAAGCCAGAGGCAACACCACCATCTGGGAAGAAGTGAAGAAGTGAAGAAGAAGAAGAAGAAGAACCCCTATGATCCCCTGTTTCTCGAACCCTTTTCGATCCACGTATGTTGAACGACCCCGTCACTACTAGGAAAAGGCTTACCGCCGACGACCTGAAAAGGCCTACCGCCGGCGCATTCGCATTCACCGGCGATAACCTCGCCGGTGGTAAGTGTTTACCGCCGGCGTCTTCCAATTCGCCAGCACTACCTTGAATTACCCCTGGCACACAGGCCAAATTGTCGGCGTTAAGTTTGTAAAGGATCAAAAAAAAGCAGGTCCACACAGCGACGGGCTGAAACGGAAATACAACTAAAAGGGCAATTTACAGAGAACACCCTACAAAGAAGAAAAAAACGCAATCAGGTCACGCATCTTGTCCACCATCGACCGGAGTTCTGTCGCTGCAGTGGTGATGAACTCCCGGAGGTGGTGGAGCTCGACGCGCACGGCGAACTTGATGGCGGACCTATACTCCCTCTTCCTGCAGGAGGAGCTGTCTTCGTCAGCGAGGCGCACCACGACCTCGCGCGCGTCGAACGGGAGGGCGCCCTCTACGTAGAGGCTGCTGCGGCCGTCGAACGGGAGGCGGCTGCTGCGACAGAACGCCAACTCCTTGCTGGGCACGGCCGACCAAATGACGGCGCGCGTTGCCACCGCGGGCACTGTGGTCCCTGAGGCCGGCCGCAGGGTACTGTCCGGGCACGCCCGCGCCCTCTCCGCTGCCTCCCGCCGCAATTCTTGGCTCCCTCCGCAGGGAGGCGGCGTCGGAAACGGCAGCCGGCACCGGGGCGGGATTGGAGATGGGTTCGCCCAAATCGGTGTTGGACTGGAGGGGCAGCGGCGCGGGTGTGCGTGGGAGGTTGCGTGCGAGCTATGCTAGTGGTGTGCGTGCGTGAAGGGATAAGGGAAAGGGAGATGGAGTAGATAGGGAACGAGATCCTCTGACTTAGACCAAACTAGGACGTTGCTAATTTTGATCCCTTCGTTCCCATCCGACGGCAGCAGGTTGAAGCCTGGAAACACAATGCACACTTGGGCCAAAGCCAATTCGAGGAAGCGGAGACGGAATTTAAATTGTTTACCCCTGGCAAATTTAAATCATTCTCATTGGCGGTAGTATAGTTACCCCGGCGAATTTAAATAGTTCTCGCCGGCGGTAAGTGAAGGTCCTTCTAGGGGCTCTCGGCTCAACTTACCTCCGGTGGTTCCAGTCAACACTCGCCGACGGTAAGTGGCTTATCCCCGGCGACTAGAATCCAGCTCGCCGGCGGTAACTTATCGCCGGCATCTTCAAACCAGACCTGTCGGCGCTGACAAGTGCGGCTATGAGATTTTTTCCTAGTAGTGCGTTATTATAAACTGCAATTTGTAGTAGCTAGGGAGCATCATGTTATATACTCCCATTCATAGTAGCTAGGGATGATTTCGTGAACTGATTGCAACTATCATGAACTGTGATTTCTGTGTGATAGGAGGTGAGAGCATGGTAAGGCTACCCATCGTAGAGAAGAGGTAACCGTAGATATGCATGGATAGTACCAAACAGGCCTAATATCATCTCCATCGAGTTTTGGGCTTGGCTGCAGGCAAATAGAAAGTCTTTTTTGGCCCAGCCGATGCAGCCCGACCTACCAATTAACAGAGCAATTTTGACCTGTGGCTCACTCTAGACGCGCAAATGTGCTTGCATGGCTGCGTCAGTGAGCCACGAATAAGGCCCAGGCTAACTGATGTTAGAGCATCTCCAGTCGCGTCCCCCAAACCGTCCCCCAAAGCGCGCCGGATCGAGCGTTTGGGGGACGTGTTTCGTTCGTGCCGCGTTTGGGGGACGTCGCTCCCCAGCCGCGTCCCCCAAACGCCGCCCCCAAACATTTAAAATAATTTTCTGGCATTTTTATTTCAATTTCCACAAACTAATACATAATTGGGAATGTGGTTTACACGAAGACATAGTTTGGAACATGGTTTTCCACAAACTAATACATAGTTTTAACCATGGTGGACACAAATATAAAATATTGCAAAGAAACTAAACCTAACTAGGCCGTGCATCGAAGGTTTCGTGTGTTCGCTGCTAAGAAAGAACACTCGAGGGCACACCCGAGTCACCTAAACCGGAAAATCCAGCGGGAGGATGGTGCCCTTGTTGGTTCTACCGATGAGGCGAACGAGCAGAAACCTCCGTGCACGTATTCGCTGCGAAGAAACAACACTCATTCGGTCGTCCTCCTCGTCGGTGCTGTCGTCATGGGAGTCCCCGTCGACGTGGTAGTTCCGGAGGCAGCGCCTCTCGTCGAAGACCTTGACGCTCATGTCCTCGTTGCCGAAGTAGGAGAACACGAGGATGAAGCCGGCTTCGAGGCTGTGGTGGCGCGCGAACTTCTCCCAGCCGATGTTGAGGTACATCTTGCCGCGCGCGTCGTAGATCGCCTTGACGATCCACCGGCAGTAGCCGCACGAATGCTCCCGCAGATGCATCGTGCGCGGCGTACGCCGCCGACGTACTCGGCGAAGGAGTCCGGCAGCCTCTCGGGATGCCGCGCGGGTCGCCCTTGAGGACGTGGACGAACTCGAACAGGACGTCCGGCTCCACGTCCATCTCCGACGATGAAGACGACGGCGTGGGAGGCGACGGCGAGCGTTCGGCTATGCCGCGGCCACGACCACGACCACGACCACGGCCGCGGCCGCGAGGTCGGCCTCCGCCTCTACCAGACATAGCGTCGAGTCTTGTTGAGAGATGGTGGCGGCTAGGGTTTGGGAGAGAGGCGCTAGGGTTTGTGTGTGAGAGAGACGATGAGAGGCGCCCCTTTTTATAGGCCGGAGGGAGGCGGAGGAGCGGTGGCGCTCATTAACGCCGGCACGCAGAGCTAGGCGCGACGGGACGCGTCGGCTGCGCCCTCTCGCGGAAGCTGCACCGGCGCTGCGCGCCAATAACTTCCGTCGCGAGGTAGGCGACGGTTAGGTTTAAATTAATTGTGCCGCTGACGGGTCAGCCCCGCCACTCCCCGCCTCGCTTTTCGTTGTGTCCGGCGTCCCCGGAGCGTCCCCTGTGGGACGGGGACGGGCTCGGGGCGCCGGACACCGTATAGGGGTGCGCCGGACAAAAAAGAGCTTTGGGGGACGCGGCTGGAACGCTTTTTTTGTCCGGCGCGCCCCAAATCCCTTTGGGGGACGGTTTGGGGGACGCGACTGGAGATGCTCTTAGAGTGATTAGTAACACGTACGGTACTGTTCCCGGCCTTCTCCTCAGGTTCAGTCTGGACGGCAACTGGGCCACTCGGCGCCGGACTCGCCCAGCAAAAACCAAGCCGACAATCTCAGCTACTACTCGCCCAGCAAAAACCAAGCGGACAATTTCTTCAGGTACTACTCGACCAGCGAAAAACAAGCGGGCAATTTCTTCAGGTACTACTCGCCCAGCGAAAACCAAGCGGACAATTTCTTCAGGTACTACTCGCCCAGCAAATACGAAGCCGACAATCTCAGGTACTACTCGCCCAGCGAAAACCAAACGGACCATTTGTTCTACTCGCCGATCAAAAACCAAGCCGACATGTTTTTCAGTTACCACTCGCCTCCGACGACAGTCTTCTTCCACGAGAGGAGGCTGTGGCGCGTCGGCGAGCGCCTGCCGCGTCGCCTGCCGCGTGTTAGACTGTATATACATATGTATATACGTAGCGTTGTATATGTCTTGTATTGTACCGGTACCCATATATATATATATGAGATAGTCACATCCGTATTGGGTGTCGAGCAATTTCTCAAATCCTTTGTTTTACATGGTATTAGAGCGATGGTGTAATGGAATGCACAGATGGTATGAGTGTAGAAGAGTTGTTCGGAAGTGCAGAAAAAGGGAATACATTCTCATCAAACACTACGTCACGCGATATGTAAACACTATTCGTGGGAACATGTAGGCACTTGTACCCTTTGTGAAGGGAACTATACCCAAGGAAGACGTACTTTTTTAGATCGAAACTCTAGCTTACGCTTGTTATATGGACGAAGATGAGGCCAACATGCACACCAAAAAACCTTAAGAAACGTATAATCTGGAAGTTTATTGAGCAAAAGTTCAAGAGGAGTTTCATTTGTAGAAGTCGTGTTGGAAGCCTATTTATCAAGAAACAGGCCGTGAAAAAAGCATCACTCCAAAACCAAAACGGAACGGAGGCATTAGCTAGTAAGGTAAGGCCAGTCTCTACAAGATGGCGATGTTTACGTTCAGCGGTGCCATTCTGCTGATGTGTATGAGGACAAGACACACGGTGCAAGATCCCAAGCTTATTAAAGAACGAGTTGAGGTTGTGATATTCAACCCCCCCCCCCCACCCACCCAATTGGACTGAACATGAAGAATTTTATGCTTAAGGAGACGCTCAACATGTGCTTGAAACTGAATAAAGACATCGAACACATCTGATTTACGCTTAATAAGATAAAGTCAGGTGAACCGACTGTAAGCATCAATAAAGCTGACATAGTAATTATGGCCACTAACAGACGTTGGGCATGACCCCATACATCAGAAAACACAAGCTCAAGAGGATGTTTAACCACACGACTCGACTCTGAAAAAGAAGCTAATGACTCTTGCCTTGCTGACAATCATCACAGATAATTTCTACAATTTTATTGGACACAACTGGAAGATCATGACGGTGCAGAACATGGCAAACTATGGGAGCAGCCGGATGACCAAGGCGCGCATGCTAGTGTGTAGATGACACACGCACAACACTGAACACCTGGGGAGCATGCGGCGTAGGTGGCGCATCAAGCGGATATAAGCCATGGCGAAGGCGACCTCTAAGTAGAACGGCTCTCGTGTCCCGATCTTTGATGAAAAAATGAAAACGATGAAATTCAGCAAGGACATTATTATCACGAGTAAGTTGAGGAATAGACAATAGACTACGTGTGGCGGAAGGAACACGAAAAACATTAGAAGATGCAAATTGCGAGAATTATGTGCAAGGAGGGAAGCCTGACCAACATGTGAGATGCGCAAGGACATTATTATCCCATTGGCGCAATCTTAACTTGATTTGTACTTCAGGCTATAGTTAAGATTGAGGGAGGGTGTTAGACTGTATATATGTATATGTATATACGTAGCGTTGTATATGTCTTGTATTGTACCACTTGGTACCCATATATCTATAATATCTATAAAGTTCATCCCCACTAAGATGCATTTAATGTTTGCAAGCTCAAACCTCATGAAGCCACATCACCCAATTATTCCTATCCGTTGGATTCTTCTATTCGTTGCATCGATCTCTCATCAACATGTCACAGAAACTATTTATTCTTGCGATTTTTCAAGCTTCCGTGTCATCCCACTCACAACACCACTATCAGCCATTAAATACGATATTTTTCTAAACATGCAACCTGCCATGTCCGTGGCCCTACTACCAATATATTAGTACCAGTTCAATTTAGTCTAAAGGCTAGGTGTTTTGTCATACTTCCTTATCTCATTCATCACCACAATATCGTGGAGAGAAGAACATTCACTCTTTGATTGGAAAGGCATGCGAGCGGCCGACCACCTCTTAATCTTCTTGGGCCACCACCTCTGCGTCTAAATAGTATGGAAAAAAATAGAATTATTCCAACGTTAATAGCACGCTATAGCATATCTGAAGAGCCGACGATACGCTATTTCGGCGTTTATAGCGCGCTATTCGCGTTAATAGCACGCTATAACATGCTAATAACGTATTTTTAGACCCACGCTATTTTGTTATATCGCGCTATTTTTTTTCCTTCCTAAATAGATGAGCTCCATGTTCGGCTCTTCGTCCCCATCCCTCTTCCTTCCCCAGTTCTTCCCGTCCATCTATAGCCGAGGATCAATTGATCTGGACAGCAGAAGAAACCATTCAAAGATTGTTTTGAGCTCCAAGGAGTCAATCGGTCAGCTCATAGATGTTTTCTTTTTCCCTATTTTGCTTCGTACGGATTGGAGAAACTATTCATAATCATAGTTGGTCATTCAAGATCCTGGACAGAAGTTTATTCATCTATCTATGCTTTCTAATTTGCCATGTTTGCGTTGCAGTCAGAACATTCTAATTGGTCATCTTCATATGGACATTGCAGGTGTTCAACAAAATATTCAAGTGGCAAAACGTACATGATTCTCATGTTGTTGCATGCTGGTATAATAGGGTTAGGATGCATCGATTACCTATATCTTACTTCAATCAATATATGCATGTTTTTCTTTCCAAGGAGTCAATCGGTCAGCTCATAGAGGTTTTCTTTTTTTTTCCCTATTTTTCTTCTTACGGGTAGGAGAAAATGTTCATAATCATAGTTGGTCATTGAAGATCCTGGACAAAAGTTTATTCTTCCGTCTATACTTTCTAGTTCTCTTTGATTGCGTTGTAGTCAGAATAGTCTAATTGGTTTTCTTCATACAGACATTGTAGGTGTTCAACACACTATTTCAAGTGGCAACAGGCTGGTATAAAAGGGTTAGGATGCATCAATTACCTCTGGTTTACTTCAATCAATATATTCATGTTTTTCTCCGGTTCTTCCTATCCATCTCTTAAGTATATATGTTTTTCACGTGATTAGGTTGCATAAAATTTTATGTTGCCTGACTACATAATTGGATGTTCTAATATATCCCTTCTATTTTGCACCATATTTTCTTGACAACGCCAGAGGTGACCATCAAACTCAAGGCCTGACTGTTCAGCTGTGATTTCACCAAAACACCAAGACCATACTCATCGTTTCTACAATTTGAATTGTATTATCTCTCGGAAAAAATGTGTTAACATATATGTATAACTCAAGATGGTCTTGATTCAGTAACACATATTCATCAAGTAGGCATTATGAAATGATTTTCCCTCCACTTGCGGTTGATGTTCTATAATTTCTACTTTATACATTTTACTCCCTAGAAGTGATGCTTAAATTTCCGCAGCAACGCGGGGTATTCACTAGTATATGAGATAGCCACATCCGTATTGGGTGTCGAGCAGTTTCCCAAACCCTTTGTTTTACACCGTGTTGGGCTTCCTGCCGCGGCGCGTCGCTGACTCCTCCGTCCCGTTCTCGACGCCCGCTCTACCAGGCATCCTCGCGGCGTTCCGCGTCGCCCCGGGATACGCCATGGCATCCAACATGGAGGCGACGCTGCGCTCCTGCGAGACGCCCACCATGGCCGGCGAGTCCAAGTTCTGCGCCACGTCGCTGGAAGCGCTGGAGGAGCGCGTCACGGGAGTGCCCGGGACACGCGACGTCAGGCCGCTCAAGTCCGCGCTGCCCCGCGATGGCGCGCCGCTGCAGGCGTACACCGTCCGCGCCGTGCGACGCGTGGAGGGCGGCCTGGTCTTTGTGGCTTGCCACCCAGTGCCCTTCATGTACACCGTGTACCGCTGCCACACCACCGGCCCGTCCAGGGCGTACATGGTGGAGATGGAGGGCGCGCACGGCGCCGCCGACGGGGTGACCATCGCCACTGTGTGCCAAACCGACACGTCAATGTGGAACCCGAAGCACATCTCCTTCAGGCTCCTCGGCACCAAGCCCGGCGGCACGCCGGTCTGCCACCTCATGCCCTACGGCCACATCATCTGGGCTAAGGGCATCTCCAGCGGCGCGACGCAAACGGTCGCATAGCGACCGTTTTCGTCCGCCGTGACCAGAAATGCGTCTGGCACCACCTTCAACGGGGCTACGCAAAGTGACCGGGCCGTTCGCGGAGACGCAAACTGGCCCAAATATGCGTTTGGGATGCGTCTCCTCGGACGCTCCGCGGACGCGGAAAGTGTCCGCTCGCGTCTGGCGGACGTTTTGTCTGGCCCACCAAGCAGTGACGCAGCGTCGATGCGTCTTCTCCACCAGTACTGGCGCCGAGACGTCGCTTCGGCAGTCTGCGGCCGCGTTAATGGCGATGCCTCGCGTGCCGCGCGGCCGTCGTCTATCTCTGCGCACGTAGTAATGGCGATGCCCCGCGTGGCACGGCCGTCGCCCTGCCTCCGACCTATATAAACAGGGGCGCGAGCATCTCATCTCCTCCCCACAAACCCTAGCCGCCGCTGCCATAGCACCGCTTCCGCTCAGCCCTAGCAGATCCGCCATGAGCAGCGCCGGACGCAGCCAGGCTGCCGCGCCTCCACCTCCACCTTCACCTCCCACTCCACCTCCCCGGGCCTCGAGCTCCGACGACGAGTTCGACTCCGAAGACAGCACCGACCTCCTCCACCGGTCAGGGACGCCGCGGCCCTGGCTGAAGCGGAGAAGGAAGCAGAGGAGGAGCGGGCGGCCCATGCGGCGGTCGACACCGAGCTGGAACAGCGCAGGCTGGTGGCCGACGCAGCCGCAGAGGACTTCGACTCTGAGATATCTTGGTCTTTCGATGACCCTGATGCGCCTACGCCAGAGGAGAGGGCGGCGGAGCAGAGGGCTATCGTCGAGTCTTTCGAGACACGCAAGGACGACGCCGCGAGCGCGAGGCTGGAGCAGCGCCTGCAAGAGGACGCGGTGGCGCACCGAGCCATAGCAGCCGCACGGGAGACGGCGGAGAAGCACGCGATGGAGCGACGCAACGACAGTGCCGGCCCGTCCGGAAGCAAGTAGTCTAGTCTTCTAGATCTACATTGTATAGTTTTTATGCATTAAAATGTATTACTTTCTATATTTTTATATGCGATTCAAATCTAAAAATAGATCGCCCCGGTGGACGCTCACCCAGACGCAAACGGACACTCGGACAAAATATGTCCGCGGGGCGATGCAAACGGACGGCTCGCGACCACTTTTGGGCGTCTGAAATGCGTCGCGCCGCTGGAGATGCCCTAAGAACGTGAAACGCTCGACGGCGTGAGCGTCCCGGCCAGCTCTGTTTTCTCGTTGGAACTATGGGTGTGTTTGGTTGGTGCCCACACTAGCTTTACCAAATATTTGGCAAATGTTGGCTGCCAAATTTTTGGTCAAGGGATCCTTTGCCCACGTTTTATCAATTTTTCGGCAAAAATCTATGAGGGAGAGGGATGGGCCCGTATTGGCGGCCAAAATTTTGGCTACAAACCAAATAAGAACCACAACTCAATGGGAACCAATTTTTTGGCAGGGCAACTTAGGGAACTAAACCAAACACGGAAAACTCGGTGTTGAACCGGACGGCACATGAACCTGCCGCATCGACGGTGCTGGTGACTTCATGATTTGGAATTTAAGAAGGGCAGGCAATGTATATCATCCACATATGCTTGTATTAGGAGCGTTAGTGTGTGTATAATTGTGGGGACAATAATCGAGTCAGAGCAGATGTGCAGGTGTGAGGCATAGGCGTACAACAGAGGTGCAGGCGTAGCTGCATAACATAAAGTAGGCCACCAGGCCACAACGCTATCTCATCATATTTCTCTCCCATGGACTCCAAAGTCCACCCTCTCCACGGACGACGAGCTCCTCCAAGCGCAGCAGAAACTCTGGGATGTCTGGACCTGCGAGGTTGCGCTTCTCAAGTTGAACCCGAGCCATCACGTGAAGCGGGATAATCTCTAGTCGAAGGTGATGCACGACTGCGTCCGATCGTTGGCTTCAAAAAGCCTCGTCCTCCGCAATCAACGTGACCAGCTGCGTCAAGATGTCAACTGGTCGGCGAAGCAGCGCGTGAGCTATGGAGCCGCATCTTCACATACACACCAAGTCCATGGCCTCCCGGAGCGCCCGTCGAGCTCGGCAACCCGACACCGTCCACCTCCGCGGCGGCTCCCCTACAGTGCCCAACCTCGTTGCCGCACTCTCCCTGCCGCCCTCCAGGGCGCCCTACCTGCGCCCCCTCTTGTGTCTGCTCGCACACGCCAGGTCACATCCTCATAGGAGCATGGCACCTACGGGCTCACGCTGGCCCGCGAGTCGCGCCTCCTCGCCTCGGTGCCAGAAGTTGGACAAGGCCTCTTGCTGTTTGCCCTCGCCATGTTGCACCCTGCCATGTCATCGTGTCCCGTCCATGTCGCTGGTGTCGTTGTTTCGCACGACCGACGGCGACGTCAGGGTGGGCATTCGGTTTTAACCGAAATTTTGGTTCGGTTTTTGCGGTTTTTGAACAAATTCGGTTTTCAAAAGTGGTAACCGAAATTGGCATGAAAATTTAGGAAACCGAAGATTCGGTTAACCGACAAATTCGGTTCAGTTTTCGGTTAAAACCGAATGAACCTACTCACTTGAACAAATAGTAGGCATCACCGAAGAAAGCAAATAGTGATTGACATATCAACACAAAAAGCAGCAACTGCGCAAGAAATCGACAAATGAGCACCAATCATGGAGGGATGCTATTTGGTAGGCTGCGGCACTCGTGGTACAGGTGCATCACTCGTGAGCGATTAAAAGGGGTAGCTAAGACTTCGAGCGACGTGTCCTATTATGCAGGCTTCACGCTATATTCAGAAAAAGCTAGTACATCAAAGACCAAAGTCATACATTGAATGAACAATTTTTGGAACATCAGACGCAATTGGGCTTCTATGGAGTGATCGGTTTATGCAAAAATTGATGGTAGGTTACTCAATTCGGCCTATTCGGTCTTGTTCGGTTGGTGGGGCTAAAAACCGAATTCTACCAAATTTAATTCGGTTAGTATAAGAGGAAACCGAAAAAATAGCGGTTAATGGAAAAAACCGAGATTTCGGTTAGTTCGGTTTCGGCTTCGGTTCGGTTTTCGGTTTCACGGTTTTTATGCCCACCCTGAGGCGACGGCGTGGCGTGAGCTCTGTGCGGTGGCTACAGATGACCCTAGGTTTGGCGCAACGTTCAACGAACCTACGGCGACGGCATGGTGCGAGCTATGTGCGGTGGCGACTGGTGACAGATGACCCTAGGTTCGGCGCGACGGCGACGACGTGGCACGAACTCTTTGTGGTGGCGATGGATGACCCTAGGTTCGGTGCAACGTTCAACGGTGTCATTGGTGTGCGATGGCTGCTTCGTGCTGATGGACGAGACAAAAGGAAACCAGATAATTTTGTTCTTCTAGCAAACCAGATGCTGATGAGAAAAAAGATGAGAGCATGGTACGGAGGAAGAAGAAGCTTAGACACATCCATGTGCGATAAAAAGAGATTTTCATATGGTAATTTTACATAAACATGGGCATGCATGGGCAGTAACTGAGGAGCTTGACGCAGTAGTTATACAGAAATGGTCCCGGGCGTACTTAATCATCTTGTACTGCCAAGACCAGGTCAGGTTGCCATCAAGAAAAGGACCCTGCAGGCCTGCTCCTTGTACAGGGATGATGCTGTATCTGATCGTGTATTCACAGATTCTAGGTTTGACAAAATGACAATGGCACAAATCCCTAGAACAGTGTGAACCATCGATATCCAGGACCATATGTCGCTGAGTTCTCCGTGTTGAACCGGACGGCACATGAACCTGCCGCATCGACGGTGCTGGTGACTTCATGATTTGGAATTTAAGAAGGGCAGGCAATGTACCTACGTTCTTGTCCATGCCACCTGCTTTACTGCTGTAGCTCGACACTAGAAGATGATCATCATTTGCCAGAGCAGAGTTTATAATAAAAGAACAGCATCTGCAGAGCTGTGTTTATTGACATTTGCAATTCGAATTCAACTGCCACCAGACAATTGGTGCTTTGTTAATGTTATTGCGATACCGGTACACGGTGTGGCAGAAATGGTAGTGTTTACGATACTACCTAAATACCATGCCAAAAGAAAAAATGGACTCCTCAGTCGGAGAAGTGTATCGATATGGCAAGAATAATAGTTGTGTTCACTGAAGAATTAAGCATGAGACCATTTCATTGTACAGTAGATAAGTAAGCAAATGAATGTTCCCAGTCATCTTTTCTTCAACCAATATGCGAGTATGGCAGGAGCTCTGCCTTTGGTTAAGAAAAAGGTGAATACCTGCATAAGAAATAGAAATCACCTTTTCAATGGCATTGAAAAATTGTCAAAAACATGTAGTAGCAATGATGTCTTCTTCACACATTGAGATTTTGTCC
>NC_061508.1:87325604-87400843 GCF_022539505.1 Lolium rigidum
CGCGAGATGGCGCGGGGGCGGCTCCGTCTTGGCCCGGGCGCGCGGGGCGGCTCCGTCTTGGCCTCGGGCGCGCGGGGCGCGGCCGCCCGCAGCCGGCGCAGCGGTGGTCGCGGCGGTTGCCTCGGCGCGAGATGGCGCGGGGCGTCTCGCGTCTTGGCCTGGGCGCGCGGGGCGGCTTGCGTCTTGGCAGGGCGCGGCCGGCCGGCTCTGCAGCGGCGCGGGCGGCGCGGGACGCCTCTTCACGCGCGCGTGGCGGTCTGGCAAGGTGCACACGAGTTCGTCCCCAAGCTCTGAGCCGCGGTCTCCGATCTCCTCGCCTTCTTCCGCTCCGTCCAGGCCTCCACCGTCGTCTTCCTCGTCGGTGTCGAGTCCGGCGGCCCAGAGCTCGTTTCGCCTCCGGCGACTTCCGGCAGGTGTGAAAAAAGAGAGGTTGCGGCGACGGGTGCCTCCATGCGTGAGCGACGGCGGCGATCCATGAGGCGAGCCAAACTCCGGCGAATATCTCGAAGGTTTCCATGGAAGAAAGGAGGACGAGAGGAGAGAGAATGCCGCGGGGTCTACCGGCTTGCCTTTGTCTCCCTATCAAATGGGCCGAACGCGTGTCCGCACGGACGGAACGACCACGGATGGACGCGCGCTCGCGTCCGCGTCGACCCAAATCGCTCCAAGATTTGCGTCGCTTTGGGTCAAACCGGACGCTGAGAGTATCCGCTTTTAAGATGGGTTGCCCCGCTGGGTGCAGTTTTGACCCATCCGGACCAATCCGGAGTCCGTTTTTGGGTTTGGGTCCCCGCGTTGGAGATGCCCTGATGCCCTTTTACCGCGCTACCGCACGCCAAGAAAATCACATGGAACAACCGCTGGCCCACTGTATTTGAACGAAAACCCAAAGAGATCGACGCGCGCGCAGGTGCCAACACATCGATCGCCATGGTTTGATTACCTGGTAAGTGGCTCTGTCGTCTTTACATAGGCGCAGGCCCGCAGCGTTCAGCGGGCGCGCGTGCTCGCAAATCGGAATAATGATCTCGTAATTGGTCATGCGAGTTTTGTCTACTACTACTACTCCATTCTACCCATTCTATGTTGCGTATAATTTTCTGTGCAAATCAAACAGTGCAATTTTTAATCAAAAATATAGATAATAATACCACGATCTACTATGACAGCTGCATATAATATGAAAATATGTTTCATAATAATTATAAAAATATTATTTTTTTATTATATATATTTATTTTTTATCAATATACATGATAATATTTTACGAAGTTTGATTTTGACCAAATTTTATATGCATGCAACATATTTTAGGCATGAGGGAGTACTGTGATGGGCCAAGCGTGTCGTGTCTACTACTGTGCTCGGTGATGGACCAAGCGTGTCGTGTCTACTACTTGCTCAAAGGACAGGGGAGACAATAGGAACTACTTGTCCATGCACGCAGGTCAGTGCAGAGGTGGGTGTAGATCCAAGTGTAATTATGGACTACTCCCTCCGTCTACAAATAAATGTACGTGCGGGGTTTTCAAGATACATTATGAAGTGAAGTAAAAAATGCATTGGGAAGATACATCTCCCCTTTTTAATTAGTTCACCTCCAATGAGCTAAGTGCTTGTAGAAAACAAGGAGAACATATGCTCAATATTATTGGGTTTGATTTCCGTGCGATGAGAGAGAAGCAATTAAAGTGCATTGAAAAGATAGGAGTACACTCTTTTGTGGACAAAATTTAGGGCTAGATGTCCACTTATTTGTGAACGGAGAGAGTATCGCCGATGCTTGTATCTCGTCTTTGAGTTGCGACTAAAGGCAGTAGATCGTCCTCGTCCTACCGATGCCATCGTACGTGCTCGTGGTCCTCTGTATCGCGAAATGTAGGGTTCGCCTCTTGCTAGATTTGCTCAACGGTGAATCCAGACCTATTCACCGTGCCCCAGCAGAAAAAGCTCGTGTCCTGTCCCGTCAGTAGCCCTGCCCGTAACGGAAATCGTCAAACTCGTAACTTATCATCACCATCCCGCCCATCCCACGGTCGCGCCTTTTTCTTTCAATTGAACGAGGCGAGAGAGAAGGCGGCGAAGGTGGCAGGGACGCGACAGCGCAGGGGGCAGGCGCCGCGCCATGGTGCCAGGACGCGTGCTGGCGTTGAGCAGCGCGCCCCGCCGGTCCCGCGATTTCTGTGCAACGGTGTGGTACATCGGCCTCACTTTGGCCGTACGCCATGCATGCTCAACCTGTGCCCCTCCCGTCCCGCTGTTCACGGATCAAGCAGCTTTCATACTCGGACTGTACGCGTAGACCGCAACTGTACATGTAATTGATAGCAAACTTTTACGTAGTAGCCGTAGGAGTAAAACTCTATTTGCTACTCCAGGGATACAAAAAGATGCTCCAGGCAGTTCTCTATGCATGCCCGCGGCGAGGAACTGTGCACGAGTGATTTCGATCCCTCGCGCTTTCATTCTCTGAGAGCATCTCCAGTCGCGTCCCCCAAACCGTCCCCCAAACCGCGCCGGATTGAGCGTTTGGGGGACGTGTTTTGCTCGTGCCGCGTTTGGGGGACGTCGCTCCCCAGCCGCGTCCCCCAAACGCCGCCCCCAAATGAATATTTGTGCAGGAAAATAAAGGTTTTCATTCAATTTTGATTATATATTACAAAGTTTGAATGAAAACGGCTAGATTTCATCTAAACCTAGGCTATCGACCGCCCGGCGGCGCGTTCGACGGCCCCGCCCCGTCGTCGCCTCCCCTACGCCGCAGCTCCTCCTCGCGCGCGCCTCCTCTCCTTGCGTTCGGCGGTGGCCGGACGGTGCCGCTCCCGCCGATAGTCCTCCTCCGCCCTCCCCTGCCGGGCCGGCGGGAGGGAGAGCTCGATGGCGCGACGAATCTCCGCCTCTTCGCGGGCACGGGCGTCGTCCCGGAGCTTCTTCTCCGACTCGAAGGACTCGACGAGGGGCGTTGCCGATCGGCCGTCTCGTCCGGGTGCGGGCGTCGTCGTCGGACCGGGCCGAACTCGTCGTCGTCGTCGTCGTCGTCCTCCACCTCGGTCTCCTCCGCCTCGGCCTCCTCCTCCATTGGCGCCTCCTCCTCCACATCCGTTGGCGCCTCCATCATCGCCGCCGCATACGCGTCGGCCGCCGCCAACCTGCTCCGCCCGCCTCCCCCATAGCGCCGTAAGCGCCGACTCCCGCCGGCCGACGCTCCTCCGCCGTCGCTCGCTGCTGGAGCTCGATCGACTCACGCCGCCGGCGCTCGATCGAGTCACGCCGTTCACGGAACGGCGCTCGCCGCTCATCGCGCCGGGCGCCGGCGCTCGTCGGCCCATCGCCGCTCCATCTCCTCCCGGCACCGGCGCCGTCGCGCCTCTTGTCCCGTCGAGGCGTCGAACGCCGCAACGGTGTCGCACCGCTCGCTCTCGCCACGCCGCTGCCGCCGCGGCCTCCTCGGCGGCGGAGGCGGGGGCGGAGAACGCCGCAAGATCCGCCGCCGCTCGCGCCTCACGCCGCCGGCGGGCCTCCTCCTCGAGTGCCTCCTCGAGTGCCGCACGCCGCGGCCGGCTCGTCAATGGAGGAGACGGCGGTGGAGGGAAGTGGCCATCGCCGGGCGGTTCGCCATTGCCACCGGTGATGGAGGAGACGGCCGTAGAGCGACGAGGGCTGTGTTTGTTGCCGGCGGGGTGTGGTGGCTACCATTGATGAGCCGGGAGACCTTTTATAGACGCCGGCGTCGGGAAGAAAGCGCGGGAACGGACGAGAAGAGGCGGGAAGATCGCGCGGGAACGGGCGGTGGCGTGCGAACGCCGGCGACGCGTGGAGGCCGCGCAGCACCGACGAGACGTCTCGCCTGCCCCTCCGTCGCCATTAAGGCAAAGATGCCGCCGTGTGTCACTGCGCGCGAATAACTTCCGTCGCGAGGTAGGCGACGGTTAGGTTTAAATTAATTGTGCCGCTGACGGGTCGGCCCCGCCACTCCCCGCCTCGCTTTTCGTTGTGTCCGGCGTCCCCGGTGCGTCCCCTGTGGGACGGGGACGGGCTCGGGCGCCGGACACCGAATGGGGGCGCGCCGGACGAAAAAGGGCTTTGGGGGACGCGGCTGGAACGCTTTTTTTGTCCGGCGCGCCCCAAATCGCTTTGGGGGACGGTTTGGGGGACGCGACTGGAGATGCTCTGAACCATCCATTCATGATCGCCCATGTCGAGTAGTAAATTCGGGCAAAGGGTAAAAGAGCAATTACTCTACTATAGTCAGGAGAATGTAGGAAGCACTTTTTTTTATTGCTAGAGGAATGTAAGAAGAATACATTCTCGACGAGTAGGTGCGCGTACGATGTGATGTCCCAAGGTTCGGGCTGTTGTTTGGTGGCCTGAGCCGAAGTTTTTGGCCCAACAGAAACATAATGCTCAGTTTGTTTGGCTACATACGAGCTTAGTTTTAGCTTCACCACTTATTCACATCGTGACCTTATCTCTCACTTCTTCACCTATCATAAAGTCTCACGCCGTCGTTCACAAGCTTCGATACGTCGGCGATCACGAAGGCAGACACCAGCATGGCACCATCGGTCACGCCGGTTAAAACCATCACCATTGCCGACCACGAAAACGAAGAGCACCATGATACCATCGGTCACATCGGTCACAAGCATGGGCACATCGCCGACCACGAAGATGAAGACCACCATGGTACCGTCGTTCACGCCAGTCACAAGCATCACTACCTCGCCGATCAAGAAGACGAAGACCACCATGACGCAGCCGGTCACGCCGGTCACAAGCACCACCACGTACCGACACGAAGACGAACACCACTATGACACTGTTGTTCACGTCCGTCACAAGCATCACCATGTTGTCGACCACGAAGACGAAGATCACCATGACACCGCCGGTCACGCTGGTCACAAGCATCAGCACGTCGCCGACAACGAAGACAAACACGACCATGGCACCGCCGTTCACGCCCACCACAAGCATAACCATGTCGCCGCCGACGAAGCTGAATACCACCATGACATCGTCGGTCACGCCGGTCACAAGTATCACCACGTCGCCGACCACGAAAATGAACATCACCATGCCGTCACCACCATGGATTATCACCTCTCACATATCATCACCTCGTCGCCATCCATGAAGATGGCAAGCGAGAAGTTGAGCAAAAGTAATCCAAACTATACTCACAAACGTACACATTAGACTATACTAGCAAGTCATTTATTTATCTGTCTATGTCCATCAAAACAAAAACTTTCAACATGAAAGTCATGCGGAATGGTGAGGTGAATCCACTCCCCAAAGGAAATTTCAAATGGTTGAGCATGTCCGACGAATTTGGCAAAATTCGTTCAAAACTTCATACACAAAATTGACGATTTACTACTGACGAAAATCGAAACCGATTGTGGAAATTGATTCATATCATCGATAGGCATCTTTTTCATGTACACCTTATTTCGATTTGGACTATGTTTGTGTTGATTTGAAGAGATTGTGTATGAACTAGTGTAATGAAGAGTGAGCTTAAGATTTCTTTTTACATGGGCTGCCTACTAGATTTACCTGCTAGCAACATATGAACTGTGCGTCCTCCAAGGCATAGCCCAAGGATGCTTTATGAACCAGTTCGTGCAACAACACCACTCAGTCAGACAATTAAACGGGTCGAAAATTGCTAGACAGATACAAGGCAAGGGAGGACCAGACTAGTAACGCGCCCCTATGCTGTCGTTGGTAACAGGGATTGCGTGCGCACCGTCAAGTGGCTGGAGCTGTTCATGTCGACGTTTTCACGTATGCAAAAAAAGTAATGGCGATGCGGCTCAGATGGATGATCCACAGGGATTCACGGATGCGTGCGCACATTCAAGTGGCTGGAGCTGTTCGTGCCCGATGTTTTCACGTATGCAAAAAGTAATGGCATTGCGGCTCTGATGGATGATCCACAGGCATTCACGATGGTTTATGCTGCTCGTCTCAGTGCTTGCGTCATTTTTTGCTTACGAACCAAACTGGTTACTGCCAATTCCTAAAAGTGTTATCCAATTGCAACGCCTTCATGCTCTCGTAAAAGTAGTACCTGCTGATCTATTGTTTGGAACCTAATGCCGGATGGTGGGTACTTTTCGAAGTCAACATGTAAGGCACAAATTTTCGGGGCCACGGCTACGACCATGAATAGGTTGGTTTAGAAGACTTAGGCATGCCGAAGATCAAGTTTTTGCGTGGTTAGCTACGCGCAATAAGCTTTAGACCGCCAACCACCTAAAAAAAAGAGGTTGGAACAGTTGTGATCTTTGCCCACTTTGCAAGCATGCTCAAGAGACGATGGACACTTTTTCTCCCATCCCAGTTCAACAAGAGGCTTTGGGTTTGGGCAAACATTGGCTTGCTTCCCTCCATCCGAACGCAAGTGTGCACTGGTGAAGCTTAGTTGGGGCCGAACAGGGCCACGGCCCGCCCATTTTTTTTTTGCCCAACACCATTTTACTAGTACCCATCACAGGTGCAGCCCACCAGAACGCTCTCATGCATGTACGTTACGTTACCAGGCCGCAGGGAACTGTCGGAGGTCCATCAGCCGATGCCATGGCCATCTATAGAAATTGACCCCGCATCCAATTTTCCTACCTAGGTTCTTCTCTTTCTTTCCCCAAAATTTCTTCCGGTAGCAATTATCAATTTTGTACTCGCATGGATCGCATATTGGATTGTTCAAAAATAAGTGTTTTCAGTTTCACAAATTGCAACAGTCATGGAGAAAGCCACTCAGAGAACAATCAATTCTGTCTTGAAAAGAAAAAGCTATGAGAGAAGTGAAACTGAATAACCAGAAAATGATCATTATCTCTTGCTTGAAGTGGAACAGTAGCAACATGTAATTCTATCTTTTCCCTAATTTTTGGTTAGGACATCTCCAACGAGGCGATACAAATGGACGTTTTTTTCCGTGTGTATCTGCGCGGACAAAAATACAATCTCCAACGGCCTGATACAAAATGACCGCAGCGTCCGTCCAGACACAAACGCGGCCCAAATTTGCTCCACGTATGGGCGTCTGTTTTGACCTGCTTAGCCCCTCTCTCCTCATTTAATGAATTTAGACCCATGTGTTGGCCACTCCTGGCCACACACAAAATATATTTTATCTCTTCTGCCTAATTAATGCATGCATGACCATTGCGGAGTCAAAAATACGTCTCACGGATACGTGTGACCAATTATCGTGTCCGCGCCCGACGTAAACAGACACAAATCATGTTCAAAATGCGTCGGGCCGCTGGTGATGCCCTTAGCAATTTGATAGCATGAAGGATTTTTTTTTTGACAGCCCACTCTCCTGTTTTGCAAATTTCAACAGCGATGGGTACAACTATTTTTTTAGTAATAGCCAATGTCTAAGGTATGGTTTGGAACAAAAAAAAATGATCTCTTTTAGCCTAGCCCGCCAATGAATTTCTTTCAAGCTCCGCCACTACAAGTGTGGACATCCGACCTCACCGTCAAGTCATTGTGGACAGCAGAAAAATATGGCCTCTATCACAATGCTCATAAGTTGGAGGGTTTGGAAGGAGCGACACGCAACAGTCTTCAATTACAAATCGGTTCCGCCACCAATTATTTTGGCGTCGCTTAAAATCGAACTTAGGCTATGGGTGGCCACGGGGGAAAAACATTTTTTACGATCTTAGGCTATGGGGACAAAGCATTTGGATCATTTAATTTTGGGAGAGTAATCCCTTTTGTTTCTCTTTGGACCTTGGTCCTTGTAACTTGTCATGTCATGACACTCCTTCTTATTTAATGAATGGAGCAAAATCTTCCACGTTTCAATTTTTTTGTTCTCGTAATAATTTGACTAACCGACTACTACCAAGTCAATGTGGAGGTTCGTTTCGCAGATCATACCTGCAGATTCCGCAGACAATTACATCACCTAAACCAATATTTTAGGTGGCTATCAACATAGTTGCTCCCATGGGCAGAGCGTCGTGGAGGCGACAGTGGGCTGCTGCCCCCTTTCCAAAATGCATTTTCCTTTTACTAGGTATTCTAAGTCAACCCATCATCAGTCCATCAGAAGACACACCCCAATTTCACAGTTTCCCCCAGTTCGACCAGTCTGTGGTTCAACCTCCTTCTTGGCGTCGCGCCGTCGTGATCAAACATCTTGGGAGGCTGCTTCGCCGGCCTGACGCCTACCTGCAGGCTGCAGCCACGCCACCGGTCAGCTGTGAGATGACAACTCTCAGGCTAGGTAGTACATTTAAATTCCATTTTATTTTGTCAAGAATCGGAATGCACCGGTAGTTAGAAGCACATTACTCCAGTGAATTGCTCAACTGATGCCTTCTTTCTTTTATTTAGGTTCAGCATGTAGGTTGCAATGGGGAAACAATAGACGATAGTATTTTTTGAAAAGAGAACGAAATGAAGAAGTGTCGAACTTGAATATACATCCGTTCCTGATGCTTCAAAATTAAATATCAAGATTTAACTGCCAATTACAAATCCAAGAAGAACAAAAGAGCATTACTCTGACTATTTATTGGTCATAATTAGTTGTCTTTTGGTCATTATATTCTTCCTTTTCTTTTGGAGATCAATCAAAAATTACTTGTCCACAATGTCCAGATATATTCTAACATGTTATATCAGTTGCATTTGTGTGAACAAGATATGTATATATCATCGTGACATTGCCATCTAGTGCTATCTTACATTTTTTCTATGACTTGCCACATTTTTTATGCATGTTTGATGTTTTATGTGGAATTGGCCCCTCTTGCATTTCATTCACGCTCCGCCACTGGTAGCTCCTCCTGTCATTTTGTGTGTTGCCCTGCTCGGCAGGTTGCACATTTACTCACTTTCTGTTGTCTTTCCTCTCCCGTTCTCTTCTGATTTCTGAAAATCAAGTCGTGGCAAAGAGTCGTACTTGATGGATGATCCATAGGAATTCAGGATGGTTTACGTTGTGATCCTCACATGCATCTATTTGTTTAGGAACCAAACTGAATAATGCAAATTCGTAAAAAGTATCTCATGACTTGGAGTACTTCTACTCGAGTTCCAAGGGAAGTGGATTTGAGGAGAGTAAATCATGGTATAAGATGGGCCTACTTTGTGATGGGTTCGTTTGGAGCATGTCCAGTTCAGTCCGAGTTAGCTCACAACATTGTTTGAGTTGGGAGCTAGGGATTGGGCTTTCTTACTTATTTAGGTGGGCCACTGGGTTGTCCATGTTGGATTCTCCCGCTGAGAGAGGCTTCATCAACATGAAGTTATGTGGCCACTAAACTGGGCTGGCTTACCTATTTTCTCTTTAATTCTATGTTATGCAAATTTACAAGTAGGATTTATATGATGTACAAAATGTACAATTATCTAGGACTATTATAACTCAGAAAAAATAAACCCGTGTATGTTCCATCGTTCAAGAAAAGTATTCATGCATATCGCATATAGTATTCGCAAAACCCGGGAGGAAGTTAAAACATTTCAAATTCCACTTTTCCTTGTAACCCTCCGTTCCAAAGTAGGGTCCATATAGTATATTTATCAAAGTCAACTCGTTTAAAGTTTTACTAACCATATATTAAAAAGACATAAAAATCTACAATACCAAAATGATCATACCACAAAATTATATTGCACCGTGGTTCTAACAATTTCGGTTTAACATTATAAAGGTTTTTTTTCTATATAGTCGCTCACACTTAAACGAGTTATTCGTACAAAAATTCCGTTCACCTATTATTAATCATCTAGATCCAAAAGCCATAAAAGTTATAAATTGGATCACTTATGGCATCTCCAACGGGGCGCCACATTTCGGACGCCCAAATTGTCCGCGAGCGTCCGTTTCCGTCGTCTGGCGGACGTGAAAATGACCGCGAGGCGCGAATTGTCCGTTTGCGTGGGGGCCACCCCCAGCGGTCCGACGCATTTTGGACACCCCACTGTTTTATTTTCCTGCTTCTTCTTTTCCTTTTATTGAAGAACTCTCCAATTTTTACATCAGTTGTAAGTTGTATTTAACGAATCTTTGAAAAAACAAGTTCAAACGCGAAAACAAGTTGTACTGATTATAAACTAATTCTGGAATCAAACAAGTTCAAATATATTTAACATACAAACTAGAGAACAAATTTGAAAACAAAGAAATTATAAACTAATTTTTGGCCTTCTTGTAAGAAGGCCCTGCCTCGTCGTCCTCACGGACGCGCCTCTTGCTTGTCACCTCCTCCTCAGAAGAGGAACTACCGGACGACGCGTCCGTGGAGCTTGAGGTCCAGTCGGATGGCTGGTCAGTGGCGTCTTCATCGTCGGTGAACGGACGACGACGCTCCGCCTGCGCCCGCGCTTGCGCCCTCACCCGTGCCCTTGCCTCCTTCCTTGCCGCCGCCTCCTCGTCCGCCGCCTCCAGTGCCTCCAGCCGTGCGAACTTGGCGTCAGAATCCTCCTCCTCCTCCTGGTCGTCGCAGCCACCGGCGCCTCCGTCCTCCTCGACCTCCCTCGGCAGGGAGCCAGGGTCGCTGGGCGTCGCAGGCGTTTCCCACCAATGCCGCCATCCTAGTGGCTTGCCCTCGTTGTCTGAGTCCGACGGCAAGGACAAGTTGCTCATGGTGGCTGGCTAGCCGGTGTTGGAGAAGAAGAAGAAGATTGGCAGGCGGTTCGACGTGAATTACAGCAGGCACAGGGGTTATATTCTGCGGGGATTAATGGCGGCGCGTATAACGAAGAGGCCTGCAGTTTCTCTTCCGCGGCGGTTCGGCGCTCCATTCCTGCGGTTGGCGGGTTGATCGACGCGGTTGCCACTCCGGCGGTTGACATCTGCGCGCTTGTTGTGCTTTAATTCGAGGCCGATCGAGCCAGGGTCGCTGCCAGGCAGTCCCGTGAAGGAAGCGAGCAGACGCTAGGCGCGACCGCGCAACGTCTGCGGAGACGCAAACGTGCCGCATATTTGCGTTGCGTTTCCGTCGCTGCGGACGCCCCGAACATGATGCGTCGCCCCGCTCGAGCAGAGTGCATGCGCATTTCCGGTCCGCGCGGCGTTTGCGTCGCCCTGTTGGAGATGCCCTTAGCAAAAACTACAAAAACTACATATAGTGGTGCAAGCCGAAGGCGGCCCGCCTCCTCACCCTCCATCACCAGAGCCGGGCACTTTGACCAAAAACTACATGGGTCCTATTTTGAAAAGAAGGGATCAACATTTTGCGTCTACACTCATTTTACTCTTAAAAATGGTTCTTAAATCTAAATATGAACATGATGGATTTTGACGTGTTTCTTTTTTCTTCAAACTTTTTTCATTGGACAATGGTCAAAACTTGAACAAACATAAAAATCTCCCAACGGCCTCCCCTCCACCCAACGCCAATGGAGAACACGGTGACTGCGCAAGCCGCGATGAGATACCTCAACCCCACCGGCTAAGACGTGATTAATATCAGCTAGTGCCAAGCCCTCATCGCAAAGGTAGTTGAGCAGCAATACGCCTAGACGAACTCGCATGGGCTCCCTCGCTTGCTTTGGGCCACAATGCTTTGGCGCATGATCAGGGGCGAACAATGCATCGATGGTTCCAAAGGTCCACATGACATCACCATGATAAATGGGAATCACTGGCCACACCGACCTATTTGCGCCCGTTACCTCCCACTGATGATGGAAGGAGCCACTTAACATTGAATCAACATCCTCCCCCGAACAACATCAACTCATGGGAGGAGATGTGAGAAGCCTTAATCAAGAACTTCGAAGGCTCTTGCACGGGCGCCACCACCATCGAGGACCTTAAACGCTGCATCCAAGGCCCATGTGAGTCGACTCGTCGATGGGTCCAACGCGCGTAGACCCTGTGGATGAACGCCTTTGGCATCATCACATACACGACGATCCATTGCTTCAAAACAACATGCCGCTACGATCCCCTAGTCGCGAAGATCAAGAGGCATTACAAGAACATCCTCACCATCTCAAACCTCAAGAACGTGGCCAAGACTCTGCTGATGAGTTGGGTGGCAAACTAAGTCGCCGACACGCCCATTACGACGACCGATGCGACCACTACCGCTCCAGCAGAGATCGCTACTTCGGTGGCAAAGGCCGCAGCGGCGGCGGTTCCAGGATAGTCGCCAACACGAGCTACGGTCAGTGCGACTCGAAAAGCAGTTATCGCGACTGCGGCGACCCTCGCACCGGCACTCCAGGGAAGTTCTCGGCGGTATGACTGTTGGACTCACCTTGCATCTATGATAGAAAGAAGGGCCGAACCTCCACCCACACTGCAGTTGATTGTTACTCGCTCAAGGAGATCAAGAAGGCCATGCGCACCAAGGAAAACACAAACGCCGACCAGGAGAAGAACAAGGACATACTGGCTGCCGATGGTTTCATGCGTTCTGTCAGCTCACTCCATACCTTCACCTGAGTCGGCACCAGGCGCGAGAAGAAAGTGCTCGTCCACGTCAACGCCATGGTCAACGATGTTCCTCGATGGCTAAACTGGTCAGAGCAAGGCATCACCTGAAGTCGCATCGATCACGCGTCTAGGGTCGAATACCCCGACCGAGTCACCCATGTCGTGAAGCCCAATGTAGCTAACTACTGGCTCTCCAAGACCTTGGTGGATGATGGAGGTTCCATCAACATCATGTATTGCGACACGTTCCTGCAACTGCAGCTCCTGGAGCCACGCATGGAGCATACTGCAGTCACGGACTGGCAGAATACACATCTGCAAGCATAACTAGCAGACCATTTATGTGCTTTGCTCAGCCAATTTATCTCTTGCGCAGATACATCCAACTCATCTTTTATTTGTTTGGTTCAAAACATACTCAATTAAGTTTTAAAAATCTAGATATTTTTATAAAAATGTTAAGTTTTTTAAAAGAAAATATAAACAGAAAAGAAACAACAACAAAAAAATTTTTGAGCATAAACAACAACAAAAAGTAAGAACCTAATTACCTGATGGGCCGCCGCCCACCATACCGCGGCCTGGCCGGGGCCTCTGCGGCACCCCGTAACCAGCACTCTGATTTGCTAGTAATTCTGGATCCAGCAGCCCAGGCCCAAGGAAACCCAGATATCTGGACATTCCCTTCCCCGTCTCTCTCTCTTTCCCCACCCAACCAGGGTCCCGATCCATCCATCCGCGCTCGCTTCTCCCCGTGCTCCACCGCCTCGCCAGGTACCCTTCCTCGCCCTGCCCCGCCCCGCCCCGGCCCCCGCAGTTCTAGAACCTTCTCGGCGCTTCCATCCATTCCGCTGCTTCTACTTGTGCCCCTAGCTCTAGCAGCACCGTAGGGTTGGAGCCTAGCGTTAGGATTCGAGCCCCCCGCGGTTGCTTGCTCTAGATCTCCGACTTCCTTCGCCGTAGATCTACGGTGCTGTTCGTTCTAGGTACGCGGGCCTGTAGTACCTGCTCTGTTTTGGATGTGCCAAGTGCTTGCTGTGCGCGGAGCGCTTCCAGTTTCGGGCGCGTAAGAAATAAGGGATCGTGCGTTCCGTTACAGGAAAATATCGGTTGTATTCTAGGTGTTCGTACTTCGTAGTACTCCTGTGTGCCATGTTTTGCTCCCGAATGAGTGGCCGTGCGTTTAGCTTATTGGAGAATTCTTGGGAGGTTCTTCTACTTAGTAATAATTGATGTCCTAGTTTGCTTGCATTGTGTTACTGTGCTTTTTTGTTATACCGTCAGTATAGTTTTTTTTTTTGGACGGAACTGATGTTTACTACTCCCCCTGTCGTATGAAAGTTGTCTGAGATTTGTCTAAATTCAGATGTATCTAGGCACTAAATAGCATTTAGATACATCCAAATTTTGACAAATCTCAGACAAGTTTCATGGGACGGAGGGAGTAGTAACACATACATGGTTGTTCTAGATTCCTGAAGGATGGACGGATTTCGTATGATCTTGCTCTTGGAAATGGCTGTGTACCTGCTATCATATTTAGAGCTTTCATATGTTTTTGTCCACATACATGATTCCTCTCAAATTAACTGTGAATGTGATTTACCATTGATGCATTGTTCTGATCAATAAAATGTTTCTGTTACAGGGCAGCTCACACATGTTCTAGGTCACTGGTGAGAATTTGTGCTTCAGATGGCTGGGGCGCTGGATAGTTCTCGTTTTCTGCCTCTGTTATTGTTGGCTGTGCTGTTGCTGGCTGCTCCAGGCAATGCATTCTACTTGCCTGGCAGCTACATGCACACATACTCCCAAGGTGAGGACATATGGGCAAAGGTCAACTCACTCACGTCCATTGAGACCGAGATGCCCTTCAGCTACTACAGTCTGCCATATTGCCGCCCCCCTGGTGGCATCAAGAAGAGCGCCGAGAACCTGGGCGAGCTCCTCATGGGTGACCAGATCGACAACTCGCCCTACCGGTTCAGTGTGAATGTTAACGAGTCCCTCTTCCTCTGCACCACCAAAGGGCTTAATGAGAATGATGCAAAGCTTCTCAAGCAGCGGGCCCGTGATCTTTACCAGGTTAACATGATGCTGGACAATCTGCCGGTTATGCGTTTCGCTGAGCAGAATGGTATCACAGTGCAGTGGACTGGCTTTCCTGTTGGTTACACTCCTGCTGGTAGTGCTGATGATTATATCATCAACCACTTAAAGTTTAAGGTCTTGGTCCATGAGTACGAAGGTACGAATGTAGAAATCATCGGTACCGGAGAAGAAGGATCTGCTGTCATCTCAGAGACGGATAAGAAGGGGATGTCTGGGTATCAGATTGTTGGTTTTGAGGTTGTGCCTTGCAGTGTGAAGCGTGATGCTGAGGCTTTCTCTAAGCTTAACATGCATGACAAGATTGAACCTGTGAGCTGCCCAGTGGAGCTTCGCAAGTCTCAAGCGATCAGGCAACAGGAGAGGATCACGTTTACGTATGATGTTGAGTTTGTGAAGAGTGACATCAGGTGGCCATCTAGGTGGGATGCTTATCTGAAGATGGAGGCTGGCGCCAATGTCCACTGGTTCTCCATAATGAATTCCCTCATGGTCATCTTGTTCTTGGCAGGAATTGTCTTTATTATATTCCTGAGAACTGTCAGGAGGGATCTCACCACATATGAGGAGCTCGACAAGGAAGCTCAAGCACAGATGAATGAGGAGCTATCTGGGTGGAAGCTTGTTGTTGGAGATGTATTCAGAGAGCCATCTTGCCCCAAGCTGTTATGCATCATGATCGGCGATGGTGTTCAAATTCTGGGCATGGCAATCGTAACAATAGTTTTTTCCACACTTGGGTTCATGTCTCCAGCTTCTAGAGGAATGCTTCTTACTGGGATGATTGTCCTCTATCTTTTCCTCGGCATTGCAGCTGGGTATGTCAGTGTTCGGCTATGGAGGACTATTAAGGGAACATCTGAAGGATGGAGATCATTGTCCTGGTTGACTGCCTGCTTTTTCCCTGGTATCATGTTTACGGTCCTTACCGTCTTAAACTTCGTCCTGTGGGGAAGCAAGAGCACTGGAGCCTTACCCATTTCATTATTTTTCACCCTTCTGGCTCTGTGGTTCTGTATCTCTGTGCCGTTAACGCTTGTCGGTGGTTTTCTTGGTACAAGAGCAGAACAAATCGAATTTCCAGTTCGCACCAACCAGATTCCCAGAGAGATACCTGCACGGAAATATCCATCATGGCTTCTGGTCCTTGGAGCAGGCACACTGCCATTTGGAACACTGTTTATTGAGCTGTTCTTCATTCTCTCGAGCATCTGGCTTGGAAGGTTCTACTATGTGTTTGGCTTCTTGCTGATTGTCCTGCTAATGCTTGTTGTTGTTTGCGCCGAGGTATCTGTTGTTCTTACCTACATGAACCTCTGTGTCGAGGACTGGAGGTGGTGGTGGAAGGCCTTCTTTGCTTCGGGCTCTGTTGCTCTCTACGTGTTCCTGTACTCCATCAACTACTTGGTCTTTGATCTCAGAAGCCTGAGCGGGCCTGTCTCTGCAATGCTTTACATCGGCTACTCCTTCCTCATGGCATTTGCGATCATGCTTGCCACCGGAACCATTGGCTTCTTGACGTCAATCTCCTTCGTGCACTATCTCTTTGCGTCAGTGAAGATTGACTGATGGATGCTCGCTATATTCAACGGCCTTTTGTATTTGTACTGCTAGAGTGTTGGTGCGAGCTTCAACCTGAGACGTGCTGTTTACTGAGCTGCAGATATTTGTAAGGAGATGTGATGCAGTGTTCCTTAGTGATTGTCGTTTTGTTTTCCCTTAAGAATCGTCGTGAGCTTCTACAGTAGTAGATACAGCAGCCCAGAGCTACAAGTGTTAAGGGTCTCGGTCTTGTTCCCGTGCTTTTGTTGGATGGAATTCTAATCTTCGAGTGGCAAGGAATTGGTAGCCACCTATTTTTGACAAAATCTTAATGTGTGAAGAAATCATTCCTAGATATTTTTGACAAATTTTCAATGCCATCAAAAAGAGTTCTTATCCAGTTTTTTTACTTTTTTCTTAACCAAAAGCCAGAGCTCCTGCCTTATTATTCTTATAATTGTTGAAGAGAATATATGAACGGGGAAACTGTTACATGGTTTCCTGATTAATTCTTGGGTGAACACAACTGCCATAACGCGATGCAATTTTCTTTTGCGAGGAAAAGAGAGCTTTATTTCCCTCAAAAAAAGGGAGAGCTTTATTAATGAAAATGGTAAGTCTTTTGCCTCGTTTCAAAAAAAAAAAAGATCCGCGCCAACTACATAGTCACTGCCGTTGGAGATACCCGTATCTGCTCTACCGTTCCACCGGCGAGGCGTTGAACACTTTCTTCGGATCGGTGTCGTCGCCATTCGTGGGTGTCTCCGCGCGATCAGCGAAAGCAGGGGAGGTCCAGTAGCAACGCAGTTACGCGATCAGCGGAAACAGAGCATGCAAAACGGACATGTCAGCAAATACGGTATCAACAGTACATGTAGAACAAGAACAGGGAGTGTGTTGGTGCGTTTTGTGAGTTTAGGGACCATTCCGAACATGGCCGACGAGTTCAGGGACCGTACATGCATTTCACTCGTTTATTTACATTTTGCAATTCGTATTCAACCGCCTTCAGAAAGTTGATAGTACTACCTTTTTCAGGTCATTGCGTTACCGTGTGAAATGGATTCCTCAGCCGGTCAACAAGTGCACCGCGTTTATAAAGAAGAAGTACAGAATTTAGCCAATTTATTAGCGGGAAACCTAAAAAACCGAAATAAGTGCCCCGGCGACTGTGATGGAGCACAACCGCCGCGGGGACACAGAGCCACCCTGGCAATCCACACAAGATACACAGGCCGCCCAAGCGAGAAGTCGTCGCGGTTGACCTTCAACGTCATCGTCATCACTCTTCGGCAACTCCGACTTCACCGAAGAACCAACCACCAAGACCTCGCCGAAGTGGCATGATACGTCTCCGACGTATCGATAATTTCTTATGTTCCATGCTACATTATTGATGATATCTTCATGTTTTATGCACACTTTATGTCATATTCGTGCATTTTCTGGAACTAACCTATTAACAAGATGCCGAAGAGCCGATTCGTTGTTCTCGCTGTTTTTGGTTTCGAAATCCTAGTAAAGAAATATTCTCGGAATTGGACGAAATCAACGCCCAGGGTCCTATTTTGCCACGAAGCTTCCAGAAGACCGAAGGAGAGTCGAAGTGGGGCCACGAGGTGGCGAAACACCAGGGCGGCGCGGCCCAGGCCCTGGCCGCGCCGACCTATGGTGTGGGCCCTTGTGCCGCCTCTTTACCTGCCCTTCCGCCTACAAATAGCCTCCGTCGAGAAACCCCCAGTACCGAGAGCCACGATACGGAAAACCTTCCAGAGACGCCGCCGCCGCCAATCCCATCTCGGGGGATTCTGGAGATCACCTCCGGCACCCTGCCGGAGAGGGAATTCATCTCCCGGAGGACTCTTCACCGCCATGGTCGCCTCCGGAGTGATGAGTGAGTAGTTCACCCTCGGACTATGGGTCCATAGCAGTAGCTAGATGGTTGTCTTCTCCTCATTGTGCTTCATTGTTGGATCTTGTGAGCTGCCTAACATGATCAAGATCATCTATCTGTAATACTATATGTTGTGTTTGTCGGGATCCGATGGATAGAGAATACTATGTCATGTTAATTATCAAGTTATTACCTATGTGTTGTTTATGATCTTGCATGCTCTCCGTTATTAGTAGAGGCTCTGGCCAAGTTTTTGCTCTTAACTCCAAGAGGGAGTATTTATGCTCGATAGTGGGTTCATGCCTCCATTAAATCTGGGACGAGTGACGGAAAGTTCTAAGGTTGTGGATGTGCTCGTTGCCACTAGGGATAAAACATTGATGCTATGTCTAAGGATGTAGTTATTGATTACATTACGCACCATACTTAATGCAATTGTCTGTTGTTTTGCAACTTAATACTGGAAGGGGTTCGTATGCATAGATGCATGCTGGATAGCGGTCTATGTACTTTGTCGTAATGCCCAATTAAATCTCACTATATTTATCATGTCATGTATGTGCATTGTTATGCCCTCTCTATTTGTCAATTGCCCGACTGTAATTTGTTCACCCAACATGCTTTTATCTTATGGGAGAGACACCTCTAGTGAACTGTGGACCCCGGTCCTATTCTTTACATCGCATACAATCTCATCGCAATACTTGTTTTACTGTTTTCTCGCAAACAATCATCTTCCACACAATACGGTTAATCCTTTGTTACAAGCAAGCCGGTGAGATTGACAACCTCACTGTTTCGTTGGGGCAAAGTACTTTGGTTGTGTTGTGCAGGTTCCACATTGGCGCCGGAATCCCTGGTGTTGCGCCGCATTACATTCCGCCACCATCAACCTTCAACGTGCTTCTTGGCTCCTCCTGGTTCGATAAACCTTGGTTTCTTTCTAAGGGAAAACTTACTGCTGTGCGCATCACACCTTCCTCTTGGGGTTCCCAACGGACGTGTCAATTATACGCGCATCAAGACTGTTTTCTGGCGCCGTTGCCGGGGAGATCAAGACACGCTGCAAGGGGAGTCTCCACTTCCCAATCTCTTTACTTTGTTTTTGTCTTGCTTTATTTTATTTACTACTTTGTTTGCTGCATTATATCAAAACACAAAAAAAATTAGTTGCTAGCTTTACTTTATTTACTGTCTTGCACTCTATATCAAAAACACAAAAAAATTTAGTTTACTTGCATTTACTTTATCTAGTTTGCTTTATTTACTATTGCTAAAATGGCTGCCCCTGAAAATACTAAGTTGTGTGACTTCACAACCACAAATAATAATGATTTCTTATGCACACCTATTGCTCCACCTGCTACTACAGCAGAATTCTTTGAAATTAAACCTGCTTTACTGAATCTTGTTATGCGAGAGCAATTTTCTAGTGTTAGTTCTGATGATGCTGCTGCCCATCTCAATAATTTTGTTCAATTGTGTGAAATGCAAAAGTATAAAGATGTAGATGGTGACATTATAAAATTAAAATTGTTTCCTTTCTCATTAAGAGGAAGAGCTAAAGATTGGTTGCTATCTCTGCCTAAGAATAGTATTGATTCATGGACTAAATGCAAGGATGTTTTTATTGGTAGATATTATCCCCTGCTAAAATTATATCTTTGAGAAGTAGCATAATGAATTTTAAACAATTGGATAATGAACATGTTGCTCAAGCTTGGGAAAGAATGAAATCTTTGGTTAAAAATTGCCCAACCCATGGACTGACTACTTGGATGATCATCCAAACCTTCTATGCAGGACTAAATTTTTCTTCGCGGAACCTATTGGATTCAGCTGCTGGAGGTACCTTTATGTCCATCACTTTGGGGGCGGCTACAAAGCTTCTTGATGATATGATGATTAATTACTCTGAATGGCACACGGAAAGAGCTCCACAAGGTAAGAAGGCAAATTCTGTTGAAGAAACCTCCTCCTTGAGTGATAAGATTGATGCTATTATGTCTATGCTTGTGAATGGTAGGACTAATATTGATCCTAATAATGTTCCGTTAGCTTCATTGGTTGCTCAAAATTCTAGGCCATATCCTGCTAATGGTAACTCTTATGGTAGATATGTTTCACCTAATGAGGAAAAGATGTTAGAAATTGAAATATCCACCAAGAGCTTTATGCAATCACAATATGAGCAAAACAAATTGTTTACTAAAACTATGAATGAACAATCTACCTTGTTGAAGAATATAGGAAATCAACTTGAAAATCTGAATATGGAGATTTCCGGGTTGCAAACTAAACTTGCAAATGCTGAAAACCGAATCTCATACATGTCTGCGTCACAATCTTCTTTAATCAATAAAATGGCTGCTAAACCTGAGGATATTGAAAATAAAATTGTTACTACAGCAAATGCCATCCAAGTTAGAATTAATGAGAATATAAGATTAATGGCTGAACTGCGTGCTAGGTGGGATAGAGAAGAAAATGAAAAACTAGCTAAAGAGAAAAATGTAGCTAAAGTTTGGACTATTACCACCACTAGCAATGCTAATGATTCACATGTTGCTGCACCTCCTACTGTCAATGGTAAAATAATTGGTGTGGGCAATGTTTCTACTCCTAGTGCAAAGCGCGCAAAATTACCTGAAACTGCTAAAACTGCTGAAACTGCTTGTGATAAAACTGCTGAAATTTTTTCCAACCTTGGGGACAATGATCCCATTGCTGTAGCTCATAATGATTTAGATTTTGATGATTGCTACATCTCTGAAGTTATAAAGTTCTTACAAAAACTTGCTAAGAGTCCCAATGCTAGCGCTGTAAACTTGGCTTTCACAAAACATATTACAAATGCTCTCATAAAAGCTAGAAAAGAGAAACTAAAACTTGAAACTTCTATTCCTAGAAAGCTAGAAGATGGTTGGGAGCCCATCATTAAAATGAGGGTCAATGATTTTGATTGTAATGCTTTATGTGATCTTGGTGCAAGTATTTCTGTTATGCCTAAGAAAGTCTATGATATGCTTGACTTGCCACCATTGAAAAATTGTTATTTGGATGTTAATCTCGCTGATAATGCTAAAAAGAAACCTTTGGGGAGAGTTGATAATGTTCATATTATGGTTAACAATAACCTTGTCCCCGTTGATTTTGTTGTCTTGGATATTGAATGCAATGCATTTTGCCCCATTATATTGGGAAGACCTTTTCTTCGAACCGTTGGTGCTACTATTGATATGAAGGAAGGTAATATTAAATATCAATTTCCTCTCAAGAAAGGTATGGAACACTTCCCTAGAAAGAGAATGAAGTTACCTTTTGATTCTATTATTAGAACAAATTATGATGTTGATGCTTCGTCTCTTGATAATACTTGATACACACTTTCTGCGCCTAGCTGAAAGGCGTTAAAGAAAAGCGCTTATGGGAGACAACCCATGTTTTTACTACAGTACTTTGTTTTATATTTGAGTCTTGGAAGTTGTTTACTACTGTAGCAACCTCTCCTTATCTTAGTTTTGTGTTTTGTTGTGCCAAGTAAAGTCTTTGATAGTAAAGTTCATACTAGATTTGGATTACTGCGCAGTTACAGATTTCTTTGCTGTCACGAATTTCGACCTGCCTCCCTGTAGGTAGCTCAGAAAATTAAGCCAATTTACGTGCGTGATCCTCAGATATGTACGCAACTTTCATTCAATTTGGGCATTTTCATTTGAGCAAGTCTGGTGCCCCAATAAAATCCATCTTTACGGACTGTTCTGTTTTGACAGATTCTGCCTTTTATTTCGCATTGCCTCTTTTGCTATGTTGGATGAATTTCTTTGATCCATTAATGTCCAGTAGCTTTATGCAATGTCCAGAAGTGTTAAGAATGATTGTGTCACCTCTGAACATGTTAATTTTTATTGTCCACTAACCCTCTAATGAGTTGTTTCGAGTTTGGTGTGGAGGAAGTTTTCAAGGATCAAGAGAGGAGTATGATGCAATATGATCAAGGAGAGTGAAAGCTCTAAGCTTGGGGATGCCCCGGTGGTTCACCCCTGCATATTCTAAGAAGACTCAAGCGTCTAAGCTTGGGGATGCCCAAGGCATCCCCTTCTTCATCGACAACATTATCAGGTTCCTCCCCTGAAACTATATTTTTATTCGTCACATCTTATGTGCTTTGCTTGGAGCGTCTGTTTATTTTTGTTTTTGTTTTTGTTTGAATAAAATGGATCCTAGCATTCATTGTATGGGAGAGAGACACGCTCCGCTGTTGCATATGGATAAATATGTCCTTAGGCTTTACTCATAGTATTCATGGCGAAGGTTGAATCTTCTTCGTTAAATTGTTATATGGTTGGAATCGGGAAATGCTACATGTAGTAATTCTAAAATGTCTTGAATAATTTGATACTTGGCAATTGTTGTGCTCATGTTTAAGCTCTTGCATCATATACTTTGCACCCATTAATGAAGAAACACATAGATCTTGCTAATTTGGTTTGCATATTTGGTTTCTCTAAAGTTTAGATAATTTCTAGTATTGAGTTTTGAACAACAAGGAAGACGGTGTAGAGTCTTATAATGTAAATTGCTTGAGTGCTACCTTTAAATTTCCATCATTCGCCTTTACAATATATAGCTCATGGGACAAAATAGCTTAAAAACTATTGTGGTATTGAATATGTACTTATGCACTTTATCTCTTATTAAGTTGCTTGTTGTGCGATAACCATGTTTCGGGGACGCCATCAACTATTCTTTGTTGAATATCATGTGAGTTGCTATGCATGTCCGTCTTGTCCGAAGTAAGAGAGATCTACTACCTTAATGGTTGGAGCATGCATATTGTTAGAGAAGAACATTGGGCCGCTAACTAAAGCCATGATTCATGGTGGAAGTTTCAGTTTTGGACATATATCCTCAATCTCATATGAGAACACTAATTGTTGCCACATGCTTATGCATTAAAGAGGAGTCCATTATCTGTTGTCCATGTTGTCCCGGTATGGATGTCTAAGTTGAGAATAATCAAAAGCGATAAATCCAAAATGCGAGCTTTCTCCTTAGACCTTTGTACAGGCGGCATGGAGGTACCCCTTTGTGACACTTGGTTAAAACATGTGTATTGCGATGATCCGGTAGTCCAAGCTAATTAGGACAAGGTGCGGGCACTATTAGTATACTATGCATGTGGCTTGCAACTTGTAAGATATAATTTACATAACTCATATGCTTTATTACTACCGTTGACAAAATTGTTTCATGTTTTCAAAATAAAAGCTCTAGCACAAATATAGCAATCGATGCTTTCCTCTTTGAAGGACCATTCTTTTTACTTTTATGTTGAGTCAGTTCACCTATCTCTCTCCACCTCAAGAAGCAAACACTTGTGTGAATTGTGCATTGATTCCTACATACTTGCATATTGCACTTATTATATTACTCTATGTTGACAATTATCCATGAGATATACATGTTATAAGTTGAAAACAACCGCTGAAACTTAATCTTCCTTTGTGTTGCTTCAATACCTTTACTATGAATTTATTGCTTTATGAGTTAACTCTTATGCAAGACTTATTGATGCTTGTCTTGAAAGTACTATTCATGAAAAGTCTTTGCTTTATGATTCACTTGTTTACTCATGTCATTACCATTGTTTTGATCGCTGCATTCATTACATATGTTTACAATAGTATGATCAAGTTTATGATGGCATGTCACTCCAGAAATTATCTTTGTCATCGTTTACCTGCTCGGGACGAGCAGAACTAAGCTTGGGGATGCTGATACGTCTCGGACGTATCGATAATTTCTTATGTTCCATGCTACATTATTGATGATATCTATATGTTTTATGCACACTTTATGTCATATTCGTGCATTTTCTGGAACTAACCTATTAACAAGATGCCGAAGAGCCAATTGCTGTTTTCTGCTGTTTTTGGTTTCAGAAATCCTAGTAAAGAAATATTCTCGGAATTGGACGAAATCAACGCCCAGGGTCCTATTTTGCCACGAAGCTTCCGGAAGACCGAAGGAGAGTCGAAGTGGGGCCACGAGGTGGCGAAACACCAGGGCGGCGCGGCCCAGGCCCTGGCCGCGCCGACCTATGGTGTGGGCCCCTCGTGCCGCCTCTTTACCTGCCCTTCCGCCTACAAATAGCCTCCGTCGCGAAACCCCCAGTACCGAGAGCCACGATACGTAAAACCTTCCAGAGACGCCGCCGCCGCCAATCCCATCTCGGGGGATTCTGGAGATCACCTCCGGCACCCTGCCGGAGAGGGAATTCATCTCCCGGAGGACTCTTCACCGCCATGGTCGCCTCCGGAGTGATGAGTGAGTAGTTCACCCCTGGACTATGGGTCCATAGCAGTAGCTAGATGGTTGTCTTCTCCTCATTGTGCTTCATTGTTGGATCTTGTGAGCTGCCTAACATGATCAAGATCATCTATCTGTAATACTATATGTTGTGTTTGTCGGGATCCGATGGATAGAGAATACTATGTCATGTTAATTATCAAGTTATTACCTATGTGTTGTTTATGATCTTGCATGCTCTCGGTTATTAGTAGAGGATCTGGTCAAGTTTTTGCTCTTAACTCCAAGAGGGAGTATTTATGCTCGATAGTGGGTTCATGCCTCCATTAAATCTGGGACAGTGACAGAAAATTCTAAGGTTGTGGATGTGCTGTTGCCACTAGGGATAAAACATTGATGCTATGTCTAAGGATGTAGTTATTGATTACATTACGCACCATACTTAATGCAATTGTCTGTTGTTTTGCAACTTAATACTGGAAGGGGTTCGGATGATAACCTCGAAGGTGGACTTTTTAGGCATAGATGCATGCTGGATAGCGGTCTATGTACTTTGTCGTAATGCCCAATTAAATCTCACTATATTTATCATGTCATGTATGTGCATTGTTATGCCCTCTCTATTTGTCAATTGCCCGACTGTAATTTGTTCACCCAACATGCTTTTATCTTATGGGAGAGACACCTCTAGTGAACTGTGGACCCCGGTCCTATTCTTTACATCGCATACAATCTACTGCAATACTTGTTTTACTGTTTTCTCGCAAACAATCATCTTCCACACAATACGGTTAATCCTTTGTTACAGCAAGCCGGTGAGATTGACAACCTCACTGTTTCGTTGGGGCAAAGTACTTTGGTTGTGTTGTGCAGGTTCCACGTTGGCGCCGGAATCCCTGGTGGTGCGCCGCATTACATTCCGCCACCATCAACCTTCAACGTGCTTCTTGGCTCCTCCTGGTTCGATAAACCTTGGTTTCTTTCTGAGGGAAAACTTACTGCTGTGCACATCACACCTTCCTCTTGGGGTTCCCAACGGACGTGTCAATTATACGCGCATCATGGCACCGTGAAGCTCAAGCCGGCCAACGCCAAACAAGCGACTCCTTGTGAAGCAACAAGCATCTCCAACTCAGATGACGAGCTCTGAAGAGGATAAGCGCAAGACCTGCGCCAAGGAAGATCATCGCCAGATGGCCACCCTGCAGGTCATCGTACGCTGCTCAAATGAAGACTCTCGACAAACCATAGCAGCTCCGACTCAACCGCAAGCGAAGCAGAAGACGAAGAAGCTCGGACGCTCGCCGAAGCCAAGGTCTTGACGCTACCAGACCATCGCTCAACACCGCCATCGTTGCCACACAAGCCACCACACGGACCTCACACATCGCCGGCCACCCGCCGCGATGCTGTACGAGTCCAGCCTCAGGAAAGCACGCTGGGGAACAAAGCCTTCAAGACGACGCCCCCAAGAGGGAAGCGACGTGGATCGACGCCATCGTCCGACCCTGCACAACACGGCCTAGGCTTTCACCCGAAAACTATGCCCCGGGAGCGGAGGAGGTCGAAGGCTCCATGAAGGTCCCCAAGAGGAAAGCGACATCCGCAGCTGCCACGCCATCAGCTTTCGCTCGGAGCAGCCGAACCTCCGCACTCCCACGTTGCTGAACGGAGATGAGGGAGACCCACAACGCCGCCGGCCTGCGAACCACTGGCACAAGCACCTCCCACGTGTTGACGACGCCACACCACGTAGGACCACCAACCTCACCGCCGGCAGGAGCCGACGGGCCAGATCGAACCGAGCTCGCCACAGTCAGATCTGGCACATCAGGAAGCCGCCGCGACGAGCAACCAGCAGCAACCGGCCGACAACCGCCCACAGAGGAAGAAGCAGGGGAGAGGGGCCGCCACCTAGCCCACCCTTGCCGGACAGTAGCAGGGAGCCGCCGTCGACGCCGCCACATCTGGGAGGAGCCGGAGCTCCGCCCGCCGCCGCGCTGCTTCGAACCACCGGGGGTGCGGAGGGGGTCGCCGAGCTGGGCTGCCGCCACGCCTGCCGAGCCGCCGAGGCCGAGCCTCCTCCCACCACCGCGGGCTCCCGCCGCAAGCCGAGGCCGTCGCGCGCGAGAGGAACCCCGCCGCCGCCGTCCTCCAGCGCGGGCTTCACCCGGTGGACTCCTCCGGCGGCGGAGGGAGGGAGCAGGGGTGGGGGGGGGGCAGCGGCGCGTTAGGGTTCCCCCGAGCCACCCTGGGAGGACGACGCGGGGCTCAGGTGGGGGGGGGGGGGTTAGATCTGTAAGGCGCCAGATTGGCGCGGATCTTCTCACCAACGTTGTAGATGGCGTCGTCGAAGCCTTCCCGGCAGCCGGAAGGTGGTCCGGTTCCTAATTTCCTATCTACGGTAAGTTACTAAGTTGTGAGGTTTTTAGATCATGATGTCGATTTTTTGGTCACAATTTTTAGGTTGATATAGATGGCGTGCTTGGTCTGCATCTGCTGGTAGATTCAGACTTGGGTTTGGTCTTGATTCAAGGTTTTAGATCTTCGAAAAATTTGAACTTTAGCATTTCTCTGTATTTATGTCAATGTTGCAGCGGAAGGAAGTGAGTGCTTTACTTTGAAGGTCATTCATGGAGGAAATTTTGTTGGTTCCGGATGCAGTAGGGCTTATATAGACTGTAGGAAGGTTTGTTTTGATGGTTGCGATATGAACACTTGGTCCACTTTGTGGCTTGAAGATATCATTGAAGATTTAGGTTACGAAAAAGCAGGCAGGATAGACGTTTATTGGTTGTTGCTAGGGATGCAAATCAATGAAGATGGTCTCTTGAGTTGATAGTTGAAGACCAGTCAAGCTGCATATCGGAAATAAGAATCTGATGACAAGCAGGGATAAATAGAGGAAAAATAAAATCTGCAAGATTTTCCTTGGTAAATAAAGATAGAAATAGATATAGATCGAGGCCCAATACAAAGTGAGGATTTGATTGGAAACCACGAATAGGAATGAAACGGCAATAGCTCCTATATGAACTACTGGGGAGATCATAGCGGAGAAGTCGAGACCTAACAAAATAAGTAAACCCGAAGTGTCGCAAAAGACTAGGATGGGAAACAAAACGGAATGTACCGGATTTTTAGCACGTACAACCATCAAACCAGAGACCAAAGCAGGGCTCGACAAAACAGAAAGTATCATGGTACGTCGTCCTCCCTTGAAATGGAACTTGAATGCTGTCATCCTCCGTTGAATTGGAACTTGAATGCTGGAGCAAGAAGACGCATTCAAGTCGATCTATTACGACCAGCGCGGTTGTTCGTATTTTATTTTCTTCTTCCAAGCCGACGCTCTTCTTATAAAAGAAAGCACTCACTGAATTACTTAGTGAATCTCGTCTTTCTCTCGACGCCGATAATTTTTTTACACATTATGTATGGTTTCAAATGTTAAAGAGGGGCACCGGTTTCTTATGTTGTATCTTGATCATGAATCGAGCAAGAATGCATCACATGATTGTGATGATATTGTTGTTAATCATGTTGTTAATTACCCACTGTCATTAGTCCTAAGAGGATGCCTAGAAATGTGAACAACATTGATCAGATCACTCAAAATAAACACAGCTCTGATCTACATATTCTACTAGTATCGACCTTGAGCTAGCGCTAAAGCAGGTCGATCGCATGAACAACAAGTAGGTAGATGGCATGATACTAGCTAGTACATGGATCATAGTTCTAGCGAGATAAGATACTAGTACATGGATCATAGTTCCAGCGAGATAACAGGGAAGAGCTGGCTGGGACGCTAGCTCACGCCGTCGAGCTTTTCACGTTCTTGGCCCACATGATGTGGGCGTAGGGCATGAGGTGGCAGACCGGCTTGCCGCCGGGCTTGGTGCCAAGGAGCCTGAAGGAGATGTGCTCCGGGTTCCACATTGACGTGTCGGTGTGGCACACGGTGGCGATGGTCACCCCGTCGGCGGCGCCGCGCGCGCCCTCCATCTCCACCATGTACGCCCTGGACGGGCCGGTGGTGTGTCAGCGGTACACGGTGTACGGGAAGGGCACTGGGTGGCAAGCCATAAAGACCGGGCCGCCCTCCACGCGCCGCACGGCGCGGACGGTGTACGCCTGCAGCGGCGCGCCATCACGGGGCAGCGCAGACTTGAGCGGCCTGACGTCGCGTGTCCCGGGCACTCCCGTGACGCGCTCCTCCAGCGCTTCCAGCGACGTGGCGCAGAACTTGGACTCGCCGGCCATGGTGGGCGTCTCGCAGGAGCGCAGCGTCGCCTCCATGTTGGATGCCATGGCGGATCCCGGGGCGACGCGGAACGCCGCGAGGATGCCTGGTAGAGCGGGCGTCGAGAACGGGACGGAGGAGTCGGCGACGCGCCGCGGCAGGAAGCCCAGCGCGGTGTAAAACAAAGGGTTTGGGAAACTGCTCGACACCCAATACGGATGCGGCTATCTCATATACTAGTGAATACCCCGCGTTGCTGCGGAAATTTAAGCATCACTTCTAGGGAGTAAAATGTATAAAGTAGAAATTATAGAACATCAACCGCAAGTGGAGGGAAAATCATTTCATAATGCCTACTTGATGAATATGTGTTACTGAATCAAGACCATCTTGAGTTATACATATATGTTAACACATTTTTTCCGAGAGATAATACAATTCAAATTGTAGAAACGATGAGTATGGTCTTGGTGTTTTGGTGAAATCACAGCTGAACAGTCAGGCCTTGAGTTTGATGGTCACCTCTGGCGTTGTTAAGAAAATATGGTGCAAAATAGAAGGGATATATTAGAACATCCAATTATGTAGTCAGGCAACATAAAATTTTATGCAACCTAATCACGTGAAAAACATATATACTTAAGAGATGGATAGGAAGAACCGGAGAAAAACATGAATATATTGATTGAAGTAAACCAGAGGTAATGGATGCATCCTAACCCTTTTATACCAGCCTGTTGCCACTTGAAATAGTGTGTTGAACACCTACAATGTCTGTATGAAGAAAACCAATTAGACTATTCTGACTACAACGCAATCAAAGAGAACTAGAAAGTATAGACGGAAGAATAAACTTTTGTCCAGGATCTTCAATGACCAACTATGATTATGAACATTTTCTCCTACCCGTAAGAAGAAAAATACGAAAAAAAAAAGAAAACCTCTATGAGCTGACCGATTGACTCCTTGGAAAGAAAAACATGCATATATTGATTGAAGTAAGATATAGGTAATCGATGCATCCTAACCCTATTATACCAGCATGCAACAACATGAGAATCATGTACGTTTTGCCACTTGAATATTTTGTTGAACACCTGCAATGTCCATATGAAGATGACCAATTAGAATGTTCTGACTGCAACGCAAACATGGCAAATTAGAAAGCATAGATAGATGAATAAACTTCTGTCCAGGATCTTGAATGACCAACTATGATTATGAATAGTTTCTCCAATCCGTACGAAGCAAAATAGGGAAAAAGAAAACATCTATGAGCTGACCGATTGACTCCTTGGAGCTCAAAACAATCTTTGAATGGTTTCTTCTGCTGTCCAGATCAATTGATCCTCGGCTATAGATGGACGGGAAGAACTGGGGAAGGAAGAGGGATGGGGACGAAGAGCCGGACATGGAGCTCATCTATTTAGGAAGGAAAAAAAATAGCGTGATATAACAAAATAGCGTGGGTCTAAAAATACGTTATTAGCATGTTATAGCGTGCTATTAACGCAAATAGCGCGCTATAACGCCGAAATAGCGTAGCGTCGGCTCTTCAGATATGCTATAGCGTGCTATTAGCGTTGGAATAACGCTATTTTTTTCCATGCTATTTAGACGCAGAGGTGGTGGCCACTACGGGAGAGACGCCGTGGGCCGACGGCCCCGCACCGTCGGCACAGGTAAGTCCACCGTCGGCACCGTCTTTGCCGATGGTGACCATCGGCGTACCGTCGTCGGCACAGATGGCGTCGGGGTTCGCGCGGGCACCGTCGGCGTAGCAGGACACCGTCGGCACAGGCGTACGCCGACGGCTGGACGGTGGCCGTCGGCCGCACCATCGTCGGCACACCCAGCTCGCCGTCACGCCGGCTGCCGTCAACGTGCCCACCTGTGCCGACGGTTTCACCGTCGGCACAGTTTCACCTTTTTTTTCCCAGAACCGGCGGGAAACCGTGACGATTTGATCTGGAAAAAAACGCGCGAAACGGCACAGCTGTGCCGACGGTGTCACCGTCGGCACACAGTTTTTTCAGCTTTTTGCCATTTTGGCTCAATTAGCTCAGAAGATCGCACAAAATGCACATATTATAACATTGAATATCAAGTAACATATATAGCACCATAGAGCACAAAGATATCACCGTATAGCACCAAATCTCACAAATATAGCATCAAATCTCACAAATAGCACAAATATAGCATACAAGACCATGGTACATACACGGGATCCACTACAAAGATGCAGCGTGTCATCATGTCCTAGTACAATGTAGAAACTATGGTGGTGCACCACCCGGACCCGAGTACTGATCTAGCTCCGAGTGGGTGAAGCGAGGCCGCACTACTTCGACGGTGCTCGGGGAGGTAGAACCACGACGAGAGCCACCGGAAGCGGAACCATGCCGAGGTTCGGCAGAAGCACCAGGAGAACAGCGACCGGGGTGCATCGGCGTACCATCAGGAGCGTCGTTCCCGGATTCTCCCAATCCCTACATGTTGGAGGGAGTTAGCAACTTAGCCATGTCACACCAAGTTAGCAACTTAGCCAAGTTAGCAACTTACCGGGGTCAACTGACGCTGACGCTTGTACATGCAATAGAACTCCTCCTTGGACGGGAACACTGGCGTCGGCCCCCGATGAGGTGGCTCTGGGAGTGGTTCCTCTCGCACTCCAGTCATCATGAACCGAGTGAAACTCTGCAAGAAACGGGAGAGATAGCTCAGATTCAAACATGGGGACTTATGATGTTTTACAACCATGCATAGAGATTGAAACTTACCGCCATCTGGTTGCTCGTCCACTGGACATAGGCATCTTTCACAAGGTCATGCTCCTTAATCTTCTCGAGATACTCCTCGTAAGCTACTGCATAGGCCTCCTCGAGCTGAGTCTACAATTTCAGAAATAATGCGTCTCATCAACATAGCCATTCGGGAACAAGAGTCAAAACGAGAGGATGAAAGTGTGGATGACTTACATCTACCTCTACCCGAGAACGGCATGTAGTCCGCGAGGAGGTAGCGTAGCTGCCGGAGGGGAGGGTAGCCTTGATCTGCGTGAAGTTCCTCCGAGGCTTGAAACCCCCGAGCAAGGCAGGCAGGACGTCCATGCGGCTGGCCGGACCCCGCCAGCATCATCGCCACCTCGTCGACCGGCTCGGTCATCGGGTCCTCCACCTCTGGATGGAGCTTGGCGTACTCCTCGCAGTATTTTTCCTTGCTCTCTTTGGCCTTGCCGTAGTACATCTCAGGCGCGGGCCGAGGCTCGTTCGGACCGGGCGTCACCAGCTTCATGTGCGTCCACGCTTCCATCTCACCAACTTCCCTCCCGAGCTTCTTCCCCTGCATCACAAAACAAATGTTATGCATATCATCGAAAATCAAAAAATGCAGCTTGTTCCATTTTTATATGTACCAGACGGTCCCGATAGCGATCGGTGCTTGCTGCTCCCCGCACTGTGTGTTCCCTGATGCCCACGGTTGGCCTTGTTCCGGTCGCTCACGGCCTTGAAATCGGGGTTTTCACCGACCCAATTCTTGACCAACTCCATGAAGGCGGCCCTCTTATTATTATCAGCCCAATGTGGTACAACCTGCAAAATCAAAACTCATTTGAAGAACAAACAATATAGTTGCAAGTTAGCCGCAATACATAGAATCGCATTGACAATTACTTACCGACATGAAGTCCTCTATCGTCATAGCCGGGGCGAGTCCCTGCACAATCTCAGGCTTTGTGTACCTTACGCCCTGCTCAGCATAGAAGTGGCCGATGCACGTGATCCTCTGGTTGTACCACTGCTGCCGTGTCAACTTCCGACACATGTTACAGAGGATCACGTCCGCCCTCTCCTTATGCTCAGTCTCCACCCTATAATTGCGCTGCAATCAAGCATAACAGAGAGTGTGAGAGGCATGAGTTATCACGGTGGGGTTATCAACTACATATGAACGAAACCCAAAGAGTATGCATTACGTACCCAAAACTTCTTGATCACGGCGTCGGCGGCGGAAGTAAAGCCAGGGTAAGGTGCTATCTCAAAGTCTTCCCAAGTGTAGGCTAGCTTGGACTCGCCTCCAAGGACCGGAGTGTACATCCCCGGCCAGTACTTCCTAATAGCAGCTCCAATCAGACTCCCTGGCACGCGGACATTCTTCCCTGTATATGTGAAATTTCTGCACAATTATCAAACATTAGAAAATGCTAAGTGTCATAACGAAAATGAAATCACCTTACTACTTACTCTATCTTTCCTGGGACAAGGAGCCACTTGTCATCCTCCGTAGCAGGTTCCTTACTCTCATCGGGAACCTGCGCTTCCCCACGAATCCGCAACTTCTTCGGAGCCATCTCCGTCGAAGCCTCCTCGTCCCTAGACTCCTCCTCCTCCTCCCTAGTGTCCTCCTCCTCCTCCTCCCTAGTGCCCTCCTCCTCGTCCATAGACTGTGAAGCCACTGAGCCAGAAGCAGAGGGAATGTCAGCTAGAAGGAGCTGTGCATCCCCCCTCGTCCTCCAGCTCGTCCTCCCCCTCGTCCTCCAGCTCGTCCTCCCCTCGTCCTCCACACTACTAGGAAAAGGCCTAGCCGTAAGGTTGACTTCAGTGGCGCACCATGATGGCCGTGCGCCACTACTACTTAGCAGTGGCGCACCACAAAATGGTGGGCCACTGTTACAAATGTAGTAGTGGCGCACCTTGTTTGTGGTGCGCCATTACTAATTCCTGGCAGGAGGCCAGCTCCCACCCAAAACTAATAGTGGCGCACGTCTCCATGGTGCGCCACTGCTACATGGCTTACTTATAGCGCATGTCTTTGTGGTGCGCCACTGCCAGGAGGTGGCCGGGGCCCTTTAGAGATGAGGGCTTTAGCAATGGCGCACCGCTTGGTGCGCCACTACTAGCTATGGCGCACCGCCGACATGGTGCGCCACTGCTAAGTTGGGCAGGGGCGTGGGTTTACATGTGTGCGTCACGTGCATGTGTGTTGTATGCGAAGCCTCCGGATCCACATGTGTGTTGTATATGCGAAGCCTCCACACATGTGTTGCATGTGTTTTTGTTTGCAGGGATTTGAAATGCGATGGAGTTGCCAATATTTTGCCGAAACGTTGATTCATTTCCGTTTCGGCGAATGTTGGGCATACTACGCATATACATGTACTATTTTTAGGGAAGGTCATGCCAAAATTTTCTTTTGGTATGCTAAGATATCCATTTTCTCTATATCCGCGAGCGACCATGGTCCGCATGATGAGCGAAGGCGTTGTGGCTAGGTTTTTGAAAGCCGCGACAGCCGAGATGATTAGAAATAACCAAAAGGAGATAAGATGTCCGTGTCGAAGATGCAAGCTAACGAGCCTTATGGACCCTAAAGCCGATATGGTGCGGGACCACCTTCTCATGCGTGGTTTCATGGATGGCTATCGGTGGGAAGGCGACGAAGATGATTATGAATTTGTCCATGGGAATTCAACAAGAAGTAAGGAAGGCCGAGGTGATCGGGATGTAGAAGATCTCGGGCATGATCGGGATGTAGAAGATCCCATACACAACAAGAAGAAGCGAGGACCGATACGGGCATGATCGGGCATGATCGGGCATGACCGAGTACGGCGATCCGAAGATGGAAGATGACGACGACGATGATGAAGAACCATACACAACAAGAAGAAGCAGGACCACCCTACCTAAAGGCCGTCCATTCAAGAGAAGAAGTCTAGGAGTTCCGGGGCTAAATTATTCAACCGCGAGAAAGAAGGGCAAGAAGATTGTGAAAAGATAATTATGTATCATTTTCTTGTATGAATAATGGATGTCATATTGTTAATGTACACATTGTACCGATCAAAATAGACATATAATTTATATTTTTGGATATTTTCTAGATTCTATAGTATTTTAAATATTCTACATAATTATAATTATTTATGCCTTTTATTTTGGTGTATTATGCTATTTTGGATGTTTATTATAGTGTTAAATCAATTTTAAAAAAAAGGGAAAAAAAATGGGGCCGCCAGGGTTCGAACCTGGCCGGCAGGGTTAGGCACAAACCAACCAGGGACAGAGCCAGTGCGGTACGTTTCGGGATATGTCAAATCCCCACGCGTCTGTCTTTTGACCTATACATAAAGTGGTAGTGGCGCACCCCTAGAGGTGCGCTATTGCTAAGCCTCATAGTGGCGCACCACTAGAGGTGCGCTATTGCTAAGGTGTCTGGGGACTTAGCCAAAAATCCCCGGCCGTCCCGACCACATCCTCCATTCCCCATTCCCCATTCTTCTCCGACGCCGGCGGCCGCCCTCCCCGAGCGACGCATCTCCCTCCCTCCGCCACCATAACCCTAGATTGCGCTGCCGCCACACCCCCCTCCCCTTCCGTGGCCATCCTCCTCCAGTCCTCCCTCCCTTCCTCGTGTGTCGCCAAGGCCGCCCCGCGTCAGATCTTGAGAGCAAGGTGACGGAGGCCTCCCCTCCCCTTCCGTGGCCATCCTCGTCCTCGACCTCGCCGCGGAGGAGCAGCACCTCGTCCCCGACCTCGCCGCGGAGGAGCAGCACCTCGTCCCCGACCTCGCCGCGGAGGAGCAGCACGCCACGCGCGCGTCGTGGAGCAGCAGCTGGAGAAGCACGCCGCGCCGCCCTCGACCGTTGACGCCGTTGCCGCATCCTTCCAAGGTAGCCGGTGCCGCCGATGCCCCTCCTCCTCTTGCTGCTCGGTGTTAACCGCTTGCCGCTGCTCCCCTCCTCTCGTAATTGCTCAAGTACTCGCTCGTTCAACCAAGTTCCTTCACTTACAGGTGAATTTATAATATGCACACTACTAATAATTTTGCAGTAGTATTCAACTAAATCCTAATTCAACTAAACTGCAAGTTAATTCAACTTAAAGATGATTGCCCTTGCAGTACTTTTTGCTTGCTTGCTTGATGTTGTTGGTAGCTTGCTGCTGCTACTAGCTACTGCATGCTCGAGCTGGTCGCAAGAAAGAAGAAAGCAAAAATACCGAAGATAAGAAAAAATTAAACAATATGGTACACATGTAGTGTTGCTGCTATGTGCTTGCTAGCTTGCTACTCGCTAGTGTATCCATCTACCGACATCTACTGCATATAATTTAGATGCTAAAAATTTCCTAGTCAGAGAGCAAAAGAAAAGCTTGCTAGGTGTTGTTGCTCCTAGCTTTCTGCTGCTAGGTGCTGCTGTTAGGTGCTGCTGCTATTAGGTGCTGCTGCTAGAAATGAGAGAACCTTGGGTACACATTGTTCAGTAGACCTGTGGGTACCATGTTTAGAGTTCAATACTGCTAGCATTACATTAGGAGGATATAATTTTACATTAATATATCAAGCAGTATTGAGTGATTATTGAACTTGTATTCCACTATAAGAAAATAGGAGGAAAAGTTGAAACCATTCTTGAATGTGGGCATGTTCATATCTAGTTCTGTGGTTCTGTTCATAAAAATAGCACACTTGCTTCATTTGGCTGATCAAAGAAATTCATGGTAAATAGCACTTCTACTGCTGTTAAGCTAGTATGTATAGAGTCAGAGAGCAGAGCTAGGTTGCTTGGTTGCTGCTGCTGCTTGCTAGGGTTGTAAAATTGGGTATTTTTTGCTTGCTGCTGCTAGGTTGTTAGCTTGCTTGCTGCTGCTGCTAGGCTGTTAGGTTGCTATTAGTTGCTAGGTTGATTGGTGCTGCTGCTAGGCTGTTAGGTTGCTATTAGTTGCTAGGTTGATTGGTGCTGCTGCTAGGCTGTTAGGTTGTTGTTAGTTGCTAGGTTTTAGATGCTTCTTAGGTGCTGCTGCTGTTAGGTAGCTTGGTGCTGCTACTAGGTGTTGTTGGATGGTGGTACTGGCTGCTCGACTGGTCGATATGTGCTATGGTGCTCAATTAGTGTACATGTGCTATGGTGCTCAGCTGGATTTTTTGGTGTATATGTGCCATGGTGCTCAGCTGGTGGATTGTTTTGCATGTGTATATGGTGTCATTTTCTTGTGCGGGGATCGACAGAGTTGCCCATTATCGCCGAAATGTTGATTCATTTCCGTTTCGGCGAAAATGGGGCACTCATATGTCCATAAATTAGCATAGGTCATGCCCAATTTTTCCGTGAAATCTTGCGCTAACTTTATGCATTTTTTCCTACTTAGTTCGAACATGGCCAACAACGAAGAGGCCGGCGGCAGCGGTAGCAAGCCATTCTGGATGCTAACCGATGAAATGGAGGTGATGGAGTCACAACCTTGCCGCGACGACGGCGAGGATGATGGCACCGATCCAGAGTACCGAGCGGACGATGCCGCCGAGGATGACACCACTGATGGTGCCGCCGAGGATGACACCACGGATGGTGCCGGCGAGGATGACACCGGCGCACCGAAGAAGCTACGGAGGGAGCGTCGCCCGAATGTGCTCAGCACCGTGAAGCAGGCATTCACCGAAGTGAACGCCACTGGGGCTTCCAACGGCGCCCCCGATTTAGTCAAAGGTTACGCTGCCCAACTCGGGTGCATCCTCCGGAGCACGGTCTCGATCAACACCGAGAACCTCGGGCATCCCGACCGAGCGAATTTGCGCACCCTCCTCTTCCGAAGCTGCACGAACGATACGAGTTCCCGGTGGACTGCTCAGAAAAGCGTCTCATGCGGAACAAAGTGCACAATGCCGCCCTCACGAAGATGAGCACCGCCCTCGCTAGTTGGAGGAACCGAGTGAAGAAAATGATTAATAATGGTGAGAGTTACGAGAAGATCAAGGAGTCAAATCCCTCGATCACCGAGCAAGACTACGCTGATTTCAAGATCAAGTGCGAGAGCGAGTCAACGTCGGATTCTAGTCAGTGGGGGAAGGACATGCGAAAACTGAACTTAGGCACCCACAAACTTGGTCCGGGCGGTTTTAGGGTGGCGCAACCGAAATGGGACGCCGCGGATAAGGAGCGTGTGAAGAACGGCCTCGAGCCCCTCTTCCCGCAATACAAAAACAAGCAAACCAGGAACTTTCTCCTGGCCCGGTACCGTCTTGACCCGAAAACAAAGGAGCTCACCACCACTCCGGATGTGAAGGAGTTTGAGGCTCTTCTGGTAAGGAATGCACCCGCTTAATTAGCTCCTTTATGGTTGCATTCTTATTGATGAATCCAAATTTCTAAATGGTTCATGCATGTTCCTCCCGTAGGCTAAGGAGATCGCTGCGGAAAGTGAAAAGGAAGCTAGTAGCGGCGCGGGGTCCACGAGCTCCTCGCAGTGTGCCCCTTGGGACAACCCTTTAAATAGGGCGTTGAATGCCCACAAGAAGAGGGATCCATTGAGTAAGCCGACGTCGGCTGGTCGTGTGGCCGGCGAAGGATGCTCTATGAAATGGTCAGAATACTTTAAGTCGGGGAAAAAGGAGAGAAAGGCCACCATCGATGAGAAGGAGGTCGCACAGCTCAAGGCACAAGTTGCGCGGATCCCGACATTGGTCGAGGAGCAAGTGCGGCAACAAGTGCAACAAATCGGGGAGACGCAACGGAGGACGCGACGACAGCAAGTGGAGGACCAAGGGGGCACGACGCGTAGCTCCCTCATCCCTACCTTGGTTGCCGGTCGGGACGCGTGGTATAAGGGAGGACAAAGGGGGAACCCCGGTTCCCAGTTTCGCGGGCAGCAACTCCCACAACGTGGAGCCATCGGTGAGTCCGCAGGCGGCAACAATGGTGTCTCCGGCGGCGCCAACCTTGGTGGCTCCCGCGGTGCCAACCGTGGTGGCTCCCGCGGCGCTAACCTTGGTGTCTCCCGCGGCGCCATTACTTCAGCTCAATGCACCCGTCGCTGCGGATAATACGCCGCCCGGCACCGCGCCAACAAGCGGCCACTCCATCAGTTGCACGCCCGTCGCCGGCGGTGCCTCGACCTTAGCCGAGCTGGACGCCATCACGGTAACCAACCCTTGGCCAATGACTTCCATATCCTTGCCTTTGACTAGCTAGCCATCCCTAACGCCCTACATGTTTTCCGCGAGCTCCGCCGTCGACGTCCCATGCACTCTCCTGCACTTTGTGAACGGCGAGTTGATCGATGTTGCCAAGGCCAAAATCGTTCAACCGAGCAACCGCCAGTTACACGGTAGACCCATGCAACCCGACGTGTATAGGATTCAACCGGTTCGGGTGCTTAGCGGCTACGACGACGTGGTACCTCCCTTTCAACCCCATGGTGCCGACGAAGATGATCAGGTCCTTGCCCTCCACCAATGCTTCAATTGGTCCATGGTTTGGCCAAAGAGCCAGATTTGTTTGGGGGCGAGCGACACCACCCCACGGACAGCACCCCAAGCCATGCCGGCGCCAAGCCATGGCAAGACCACCCCAACGGTGCCGCCATCAGCTGATGTGGACATGCAGATGGCACGGGATCCGAACGACGGTCCGGACGAGGACGATGCGTTCGCCAACCTGGACTCGCAACTTCGATTTTGGGTTGATGGACTACGATCTCAGTAGCCAACCCTCTCAAGCTGCCGCCGAGGGGAAAACCTTTTGCAACAAGCGGCGCCTATTCTGTTCTCAGGAGACGCCTCCAGCTGCCGACTTCACCGAGACTCAGCCGATAGCCGAGGTGAGAAGTGTTATCGGTCCTAACACACTCGAAGAAGGCTTGCGAAGAGGAGAATGCGGTCCCGAGTAAATACGAGGCCGAAGGGACGGAAAAGAAAGAAGAAGGACGACAAGTCCGCCGGCCAGCCGGCACCTATCCGTGCTCGGGATGGGCCACCGGTGCCCAAGAATATCGAGGCGAGGGTGCATGTGTCGGGTGAGCGGATGCTAATTCAAAGATTGTACGATGCTGCACCCGGTCCTATGCGATCTCCGGTTGACGGTATTCAGTTTATGGAGGAGCGGCGTCTCGGGGAGAAAGATAATGGATACCCGGTGTATATTGCCAAGGTGCCCTCGGGCCATGGCTTTGTCGATAGTGGCTTCGCGGAGAAGATCTTCCTGCGGTATGATGACATCTTTGCCATGCTGAACAGGTTATCCGCTGCACTACACCTTCATTCGCCTATACTCGCTCGGCAAGGCGATGCGGATCATTAGAAACAACATCCCGGACATCGCGATAGCCGACCCCTTCTACATGCGTGCCGTCCACTTGGCCACCGCCGGAGACCGGGCAGTCGCGAGTGGATACCTCAAAGACTTCTTTCTAGCGAACCGGAAGAAGTCTAACATCCTCCTGCTCGTATTTCCCGAGTAAGTCACCCCCTCACCGTACCGGTCTTAACTCGTGATTTTTTTAGATTTCAATCGTCATGTTCTTAAACATTATGTGTTCTACGCAGAGACAAAACCTGCACACTCATCTCCATAACCCCGAAGCATTCCGTGGCCACATACCTCGATGCGGACGGTAAGTCAACCACGGACTACACGAATGTCAAGGCCGTACTTGATGATGCTCTCAATGCCTACGTCAAAGCGAAAGGAAACATGCAGAGGCCAAATGTTAGGTACGGGAAGCATGTGTTCAAGCACCAAACAAAGTTTCCCTGCGTCAAGAAGCCGCCTTCTGGTAACAAGGATGCCTACTACGCCCTCTATCACATGGATAAGTTCATACGGGACCAGCAGCAGCTTACGCTACTCGAGCATCTCGGAGACCGGGCCAACAAATTGGCGCGGGTCCCCGACGACGGCATCAAGCAAGACTTCTTCCACATCCAAGTAGAGTTTTGTGAAATCATCCATCAAGATGTCGTTAGAAGCGCGGGGAGTTCTGCGCCGGCTATCAGCCAGTCAAACGGTGACATAGACACAATGCTCCAAATGCGGGGTGACGACTACCGCTCATGGATGTGCTTGAAGAAAGGCGGCGGTTTTATCCACGCTCCGCAAAAGTCTTGATGTGCGAGCCTAGTTATGTAGTTGTGAACTAAAGACGAGCTTCGTTGTAATAAACTTTATCCAGCACTTTACTTGCATGTCTGTTTAATTACTAGTTCGGCTATGTTTGTGAACTTATATATATGGCTCTATCGTTTTCCGCACTTGATTTGGTCGTTAATTTTGTTTGCATATGCCGATGATTAGAATGTTCGGTCAATCTGTACACTCCGGGGTGTCGCTAGTGAGCCTGGTGTGATGACACAAATATCAATCTCTTGTGCATCCTACCTGGCCTCACTAACGCCATCCCGGGATGTTCATATTTGTTTCGACCAACAATGTATGAGGCATTCCATTTAGTTCATACTAGCTACTTGTTTCTTATTTGAGTTGGCACTTCTTAATTGCATTGGCCGATGATTAGAATGGTTGGTCACTTGTACACTCCGTGGTGACGTAAGTGAGCCTGGTGTGATGGCACAAATATCCATGTCTTGTGCATCCTACCTGGCCTCGCTTACGCCATCATGGAATGTTAATATTTGTTTTGACCGACAAAGTATGAGGCCCTTGTCATTCTTCCATTTGCTTTGGTATCTCAATATGCCGATGATTAGAATGTTCGGTCACCTATACACTCCGGGGTGTCGCTAGTGAGCCTGGTGTGATGGCACAAATATCAATCTCTTGTGCATCCTACCCGGCCTCACTAACGCCATCCCGGAATGTTAATATTTGTTTTGACCGACAAAGTATGAGGCCCTTGTCATTCTTCCATTTGCTTTGGTATCTCAAAATGCCGATGATTAGAATGTTGGTCACCTATACACTTGGGGGAGGGGTCAGTGAACCTGGTGCGATGACACAAGTATCAATCTCTTGTGCATCCTACTTGGTTTCATCGACGCCTTCCCTAAATGTTAATATTTGTTTGGACCGACAAAGTATGAGGCCCTTGTCATTCTTCTATTTGCTTTGGTATCTCAAAATGCCGATGATTAGAATGTTGGTCACCTATACACTTGGGGGAGGGGTAAGTGAACCTGGTGCGATGACACAAGTATCAATCTATTGTGCATCCTACTTGGTTTCACTTACTCCGTCCCTAAATGTTAATATTTGTTCCGACCAACAATGTATGAGGCATGCCTTTTAGTTCATACTACTTGGATCGTTTTTGAGTTTGCTCTTATTCGTTGCAAACATCTATGAGCGTGCACTAATGTTTCTTTGGCTTGTGCATATGTACGCAGATATGACGTGGTATGTCGTGTACAAGGGCAAGGTTCCCGGAGTCTACAACGGCCGGGAGGAGTGTCGGAGACAGGTTCACCGTTTTAGCGGTAACAACTACAAAGGGTACACCACTAGAGCGGAGGCCGAAGACGGATACGCACGCTATCCGGCGGGAGAGAGGACGGAGCGGAGGAGGAACCGGATGAAGACCACTTTCATCGGGACGGTGCTAGTAGTGACTCTAGCTCTCTTCTATGTGATGCTAGTTTAGATGATCGACCTTGTGCCACTACTAGCTCATTTGTGACTTGTAACACCGTAACTTGCATTGTAACCTCTAATGTGAATGCTTGTGAATCATGTGGGGCTAATGTGAAGAACTATGTATGGATAAGTCTGTGCTGTTGTTTATATGCTTGTTATATATCCTGTATTGTGCTATTGTACTTGTCATATACAACCTGTATAAATACCTGCCAAGATACAAAAAAAAAATTCGAAATCTTAGCGGTGGCGCACTAGTGGACCATCTGTGGCGCACTACCACTAAGTAGCAGTGGCGCACTGCTACTGATCCAGTGGCGCACTGCCCTGTGATCCTCTCCGAGACTAGTAGTGGCGCACAAGGATAAGTAGCGAGTGGCGCACGTCCCGGAGAGGGCAGTGGCGCACGTACTCACGCAGCGAGTGGCGCACCTACTAGCTGGACCGGTGGCGCACGCAAGACCGTAGCGATGGCGCACCTCTTCTACACGGTGGTGGCGCATCGCCTCGACCAACGGTGGCGCACCACTTTGGAGTAGTAGTGGCGCACCGGTGGGCATGTCAATGGCGCACCGGGCAGTGCGCCACGGTATCTAGGCTAGTAGTGGCGCACCCCTAGTGCGCCACTACTATGTGTTAGCAGTGGCGTGATAACAGTGGCGCACCACTAGTGCGCCACTGATGGCTATATGTGGTGCGCCACTGAAAGCCTTTTTTCTAGTAGTGCCAGCTCGTCCACCCCCTCGTCCACCCCCTCGTCCTCCCCGTCCTCCGTCTGCGTCTTCGTAACGCCGGGTGGGAACAATGGGTCTTCCACTCCGTATGGTACCACCCGGCCCTGGCTTCCGCTGATGCATCTGATCAAGCAAGGAGCTCGATGATGCCTTCCGTCCGCTCATATTGGGCAATTACCTGCATAAGAAAAGAGAAAATAATTAATAAGCATGTTGAAAATGAGTAAACACTAAGCATAATGACAAATGTAGGTACTAAGCATAATGACAAATGTAGGTATTAAGCATAATGACAATGTAGGTACTAAGCATAATGACAAATGTATGTATTAAGCATAATGATAATGTAGGTACTAAGCATAATGACAAATGTATGTATTAAGCATAATGATAATGTAGGTACTAAGCATAAAAGACCCTCACCATTCATCACCACTCTCATCTCTAGGCATTGGGTTCTCAGCCTCACTATCAAAATCAGTATCATATGAGTATTCATGGTCGGCATTGGGTTCCGGTTGAGTCTCGACAATGTTGTCTTTGTTCGCATTGCGCTTGGTGAGCATAGCTATGTCCTTCAGGTCCACCACGGTCTCACCGCGCATTTGTACATCGTTGTGGAGCTCCTGAAGACCTATGTCTATTTGAAGGTCCCCGAACTGCTCTTCCTCTTGATAGAAAATTCCCTCATATGTTACCGGGTCAATGTTGTTGTAATCGTCCTCGGAGGGGATGGGTAGCTTACCATGTGGCGATACCTGGAACACGACTTCCCAGCCCATGAGTTCCTCATTCTGACATGGGTAGGACAAATAATAAACTTGCTTGGTTTGGTGAGCCACAACATAGACGTCGGATCCGCTCGTAGGTGGTTGTAGGCCTAACTTCAACTAAACCAATGGAGGGGGTGCTTCTCATTCCACCGTGTGGGTCAAACCAGATGGCATTTGAACACAAAGAGCTTGAGTTCTATGTTTGCGTTGTTGAACGTCAACTCGTATACCTTTTGTAACCTTCCATAGTAATCAAGATCATCGGCTCCGCGGGTGTAGACCCCGGTATTTATTGTTTTTGCATTAGGCCGGTTCTTCCGGTGAAACTCCGTATGGAAGCGATACCCATTTACATCATACTTCTCATGCGTATGGACTCTACGGTTAAAACCCTGGGAAACGCATCTCAACTCGTCTGTCATCTCAACGTTGGGATCAGCTCCCTACAAGTTCAGTTCAGATTATTCTGTGCATTAGTTACGTGTAATAAGACAAGTCACGGATTGCAAAGTAAGAGGAACATTTGAGAAATTACTTTTTCATGGAACCGAGTTCACGAAGCTTTTATTTAAGGGCGGGGCACCCTCTTTCGAAGAGTGTACCATCTGCGTGGGAGTGGGACCATTTCTTCCTGACCACATTTCATCATGGAATTGGCTGAAAGGAGAAAATACGTATTAGACCAAAACCAAGTTACTGGCTGCAAAGTAATTGGTTCATCATTTTACCTCATGAAATCGACCACTTCCTCCATGTTCATAAGCACGTAAAGCATTATGCAATCCTTCTCTTCTAGCGAAATGTTCTCCACTTTTGAGGCACCGGCCTTGCCACCGGGATATTGGAAGAGCAAGAGCTTTGGGTCACGCTTGGGCTCGTCGGAATTGTACCGAGTGACGGGGTTATGCTTAGTGGGCACATCATTGGCATAGTACATTGTCGTGGCGTCTGCCATCTCATGGAGGAGAGTTGCCTCAGCTATACATGCTTCAATCTTATTTTTGTTTCCACATTTGTACCGAATATATTTGAACTCCCTCTCAATACAAAACTGCCAACGATATCGCACCGGTCCCCCCAAGAGTGCCTCGTTGGCGAGATGCACGATGAGATGTAACATCGGAGTGAAGAAGCCTGGGGGGAATATCATCTCTAACTTGCATAGCATGTCCGGCACTTGCTTCTGCAGCTTCTCAATCACCTCGGTACATATCTGCTTAGCACAGACCATGCGGAAAAAATGGCTCACCTCCGCAAGCACTCGCCAGACATGATCGGGGAGATACCCTCGAAGCATCACCGGCATCAGCCGCTCAATCCATATATGATAGTCGTGACTCTTGAGCCCGTTTATTTTTCCTGTAGCAAGATTGACTCCCTTACTCATATTCGAACAATAACCATCGGGGAACATCACGTCATATTTGAGCCACGTAAATGCCTCCTTCTTGTCGGCGCTATCAAGACGAGTACTTGGCATGCGGCTTTAACCAACCTTTTCGATTGCCCTCGGGAGGCTGCATGTGTAGAGCCACCTCGTCGCATATCTCCTCAATATCGACTCTAGCTGAAACATTATCCCTTGACTTGCCTGGTATGTTGCAGCAGGTGTTAAGGAATGCCTCCCCGCAATTCTTTTCGGTGTGCATCATATCGATATTATGGGGAAGTTCAAGGTCCTTGTAATACTCGAGCTCTCTGTTATGCCTGCTATGTGAGTCCAGTTGTGCGTTTTACCATATCCCTCAAATTGGTGGCCGGGTTCCTTACTAGGCTGGAGAGCACGTAGCTCAGCATCAACAGTTGCACCATCGAACTTTGGTATTTCTTTATGTTCAAGCACAACTACGCCTTTCGTGAAGTTCTTCTTGTCAGATCTGAACCGATGCCCTGGATTGAGGAACTTGCGGTGTTTGTCAAAGGCAACATATTTGTGTCCAGCTTTTAGGTGCACTGAATTCTAGTTCGTGCCTGCACACTGGGCATGGAAACTTACCAGCTGTACTATGCCCACAGAATAGGGCGTACCCGGGTAGGTCATGCATCGAATAGTGGAACCAAACTTTCATGATGAAGTTTCTCTTTGATGCTCGGTCGTATGTCAATGTACCGTGATGCCACGAGTGGTGTAAATCATCCACAAGTGGTTGCATTAAGACACTCAATTTCTTCCCTGGATATTCAGGCCCTGGAAGGATCATCGACAAGAATATGTTCTTCCTTTGCATTACGACTCCAGGAGGGAGATTGAGCGGAATAACAAACACAGGCCAGCAGCTGTACGCGGCAGTCGACATACCATATGGGTTGAATCCATCGGTTGCTATCGCAATTCTAACATTCCGAGCCTCACTTGCCTCATTTGGGTGCTTTTCATCGAAGTGCTTCCATGATTGACCATCAGATGGATGTACCATGGGTACCCGTTTCTTCTCGTCCTGCAATCTTATCCCTGTCTTATGCCATGTCATCTGCTTGGCAGTCTCCTCGAACATGTAAAGCCGCTGGATTCTTTTGATGAATGGGAGATAACGAAGAATCTTTATGGCTACTTTTGTCTGCCTCTTCTGACCATTGCCTACATCTACCTCATGATACCTAGAGTGACCACACTTGGCACAGTACTTGTCATCCGCATAGTCTTTCCAAAACAAAAGGCAAAGTTTTGGACAGACATCATATGTTACATAATCCATTTTCAATGCTTTCAAGATTTTCTTCGTTTCGTACATGGTCTTGGGCAAGCAATGACCTTCGGGCAACATGTTACCTATCGTGTTCGGAGTCTTTTCAAAGGATGCTCGAGTACTCTCAAACATGCACTTGTCGGCTAGCAACTGCGTGATGCCATCAAGTTGAGACATTTTTGCACCCGGGTATAGAGGCCTCCTAGCTGAGGCCATCATATCAATGAAGGCCCTCGCGGTTGGCTCAGGTTCCTCCTCTGGAAGTTCCTCCGGTTCAGGCGGTTCCTCCTGTTCAGGCGGTTCCTCCGGTTCAGACTGTTCGTCCCATGGTAACTCTGGCATGTCAGCATCCCGAAGATCATCTAGCAAGTTTAAGATGCCATCGTTCTCATTGCCATCGATCCGCTGCCGCATCACCTCACCTCTATCACGTTCGTGCCGAGAAAAGTCGACCGGCGGGTCGTAGTCACGCATATATCCATTCCACCAAAGGTGTTTAGTCATCTCTAGAATATCCTTAGGATGACGCCTCCTGCAGACACTGCAAGGGCAACGGGGACGAACGACCCCCTTCGAACCACGAGCTAACTCCTTCACTAACAAATCGGTCTTCCATTTCCATTCATCTGTCACTTGAGTCGAACTAACACGGCCACTGTACATCCACTCATTATCAGCCATCCTGCTTTATTGCGTGACAAACAACAAATAGTAGCATGAAATTGAATGCATCATATTTTTATTTTTCTACCGGCGAAAACGCGTGCATCAACCTACATATCTACTAGGTGGGCTCCTAGCAGCCTCGGACCCGTAGTTGGGTACGTTCTCCACGTTCTGCTCGGGTGCGAGACGGAATTTCGGCAGCACCCCCCGCTGCTCTCCCGATACACGTCTCGGCAAAAAGCCGAGAGGATGTGCATCCGGAGAACAACAGGGAGGCGCTGACGAAATCCTGTCTCGCACCCGAGCAGAACGTGGAAAACGTACCCAACTACGGGTCCGGCGACTGTCCCGTAAATGCCACAAGCGTTACGGTTCAAAATATGCTGACCACTAATGCATATTTATCCGCGTAACGCTTGCGGATGGGAATTGACACCTAGGTTACGCGACTTGACGGAGAAATTAAATCTAATGACATAAAAAATGCGGAGGGGGAGTCGGCAATTCAGCTCACCCTCGGCTGTAGAGGAAGTAGTCGAACAACCCTTTCCCGCTCCTTCTCTCCCGCCTTTTTTTCCTGCCCACCCTTTCACGCTGCTTCTCTCCCGCCCTTTTTTCCCGCCCACCCTTTCCCGCTCCTTCTCTCCCGCCTTTTTTTCCCGCCATGATTTCCCGCCAAGTTTTCCCGCCCACCCTTTCCCGCCCATTCCCTCCCGCCAAGTTTTCCCGCCGTTTCAGCCCCTTGCCGGCCTATATATAGCCATGTCTTCTCCACTAACAGCACCAACAACATTTCTCCCTTCATCGCTTCTCTCATCCAACAGAACCACAAAATCCTCTGAGCTGAGCTGCCGCTGAGATGGCTCCTCTCGTCGCCGTAGCAACACGGGCTTCATCGGCGTTCGCCTGCGGTCTGCGGGACATTTCGCGGCTGAAATCACCGCCGGTGGTACGCGTGTGTGGCTCGGCACCTCCTACACGAAGGAGGCTGCTGCCCGCGCATACGACGTTGCGGCTTGGAGGTTTGGCCGGCCACGCCACGAAATGAACTTCCCGGAGGTCGGGTCTCCGACGGAAGCTCGAGTCTCTCTGCGAGCCGCTACTTCGCTCACGGGGTGAAGCGCGTCGGTACAGGTCTGGCCAGCGGCGGATTAATACCACCGAGGCGGACGAGCAGTTCATGGCACAGTGGCGTAGAGACCATCCCGGAGCCGTCGAGGCAGAGCGCGCATTCTGGAAGGAGAAGCAGACGTATAGGAGGGAGAGGAGGGCGGGAAAGCGGCAGAGGAGGGCCGAATATGAAGAAGAGTACGCCAAAGGAGAGGCGTCGACATGGGGGGAGAATGATGAACGGTGGTTGTGGCACCTCTCAAGTACCGCTTCAGAGGACACCCCCAGCGAGGACGAAGATTTCGACTTCTGATTAATATGTGTGTGTGTCGAGTCCGTGTGTCTAGCGGGTCATGTGTCGACCCAGTGTTAAGTGCTTTGTTCGTGTGTGGGTGTAGTTCTTTAAATGTTTTGGTTTGTGTGTGGGTCTAGGTCTTTAAGTGTTTTGGTTCCTGTGTGGGTGTAGTTCTTTAAGTGTTTCGGTTAGTGTGTGGGTCTAGTTCTTTAAGCGCTTTGGTACGTGTGTGGGTCTAGTTATTTAAGTGTTTTGTATCGTGTATGGGTCTTAAGTTATTAAATGTATCACTTTTGTGCATGCCATGTGTACACACACAAGTTTTGGGGCCATTCACCCCATCCGATGCTCGATTTCTGACGAAACCCTAGTTCTGTAGACCGCGCCGTCTACCCCTTTGACTGCATCCCATCGGGGGTCCCCCGGTGGGCGTATGCCTCCATTTGAGCTTGGTTAGGTCATAGGTACATGCGGTAACAAGAATCGTCCCATATGATGTCAAGGTTCTCTCCGGGTCACCTCCGAGCGAGTTCCCCCAATACATCCAGAATCTGCCTAAGGGTAGAACCCCATGTCCGAGAAGCCGGACACACCTGGGGGGTTGCATTGGATAAACAAACCATCTCAAATCACTCTCTGATCCTCGATTTCTGAGAAAACCTAGACCGGGGTCCCGGCGGGGGATCTGTACCGCCCTTATACATATATATAGGTTTCCCGCAAAGTGGTTCACCAAAATAGCAGTGAGAAATAAATAAACAAAAAAAGGGATTAATAATTATATGGGTAATAATTATCTCTTTGATGCAAAAAATGAAAAAAAAATGTGCATATTGGTCTGTGCCGACGGCCTTTGTTGCACCGTGGGTCACCGTCGGCACATCATTAGAGGGACCCAGCAGTCAGTCTATGTGCCGACGGCCAAGGTTGCACCGACGGCTACCGTCGGCACAGTGCAGACGGCGCCGTAACAGTTAACGGCTGGACCCGCCTGTCAGCGCATGTACCGACGGCCGCCACAGTGCCGACGATGACCTTCGGGCGCCAGCTTCGTGTGCCGACGGTACGTTTGGCGCCGACGGTGGCCGTCGGTGTAGCGCGCAGTGTGCCGACGGTGACTGTGTGCCGACGGTCAGCTCCGTCGCCGGTCGACGAGCGCTTCTGTGCCGACGGCCCCGACATTTGGCCGTCGGCACATGAGCTGGCCGTCGGCACACGGCGTCTCTCCCGTAGTGGGCCCAAGAAGATTAAGAGGTGGTCGGCCGCTCGCATGCCTTTCCAATCAAAGAGTGAATGTTCTTCTCTCCACGATATTGTGGTGATGAATGAGATAAGGAAGTATGACAAAACACCTAGCCTTTAGACTAAATTGAACTGGTACTAATATATTGGTAGTAGGGCCACGGACATGGCAGGTTGCATGTTTAGAAAAATATCGTATTTAATGGCTGATAGTGGTGTTGTGAGTGGGATGACACGGAAGCTTGAAAAATCACAAGAATAAATAGTTTCTGTGACATGTTGATGAGAGATCGATGCAACGATAGAAGAATCCAACGGATAGGAACAATTGGGTGATGTGGCTTCATGAGGTTTGAGCTTGCAAACATTTTATGCATTTTAGTGGGGATGAACTTTATAGATATTATAGATATATGGATACCAAGTGGTACAATACAAGACATATACAACGCTACGTATATACATATACGTATATACAGTCTAACACCCTTCCTCAATCTTAACTATAGCCTGAAGTACAAATCAAGTTAAGATTGCGCCAATGGGATAATAATGCCCTTGCGCATCTCACATGTTGGTCAGGCTTCCCTCTTTGCACATAATTCTCGCAATTTGCATCTTCTAATGTTTTTCGTGTTCCTTCCGCCACACGTAGTCTATTGTCTATTCCTCAACTTACTCGTGATAATAATGTCCTTGCTGAATTTCATCGTTTTCATTTTTTCATCAAAGATCGGGACACGAGAGCCGTTCTACTTAGAGGTCGCCTTCGCCATGGCTTATATCCGCTTGATGCGCCACCTACGCCGCATGCTCCCCAGGTGTTCAGTGTTGTGCGTGTGTCATCTACACACTGGCATGCGCGCCTTGGTCATCCGGCTGCTCCCATAGTTTGCCATGTTCTGCACCGTCATGATCTTCCAGTTGTGTCCAATAAAATTGTAGAAATTATCTGTGATGATTGTCAGCAAGGCAAGAGTCATTAGCTTCCTTTTTCAGAGTCGAGTCGTGTGGTTAAACATCCTCTTGAGCTTGTGTTTTCTGATGTATGGGGTCATGCCCAACGTCTGTTAGTGGCCATAATTACTATGTCAGCTTTATTGATGCTTACAGTCGGTTCACCTGACTTTATCTTATTAAGCGTAAATCAGATGTGTTCGATGTCTTTATTTAGTTTCAAGCACATGTTGAGCGTCTCCTTAAGCATAAAATTCTTCATGTTCAGTCCAATTGGGTGGGTGGGGGGGGTTGAATATCACAACCTCAACTCGTTCTTTAATAAGCTTGGGATCTTGCACCGTGTGTCTTGTCCTCATACACATCAGCAGAATGGCACCACTGAACGTAAACATTGCCATCTTGTAGAGACTGGCCTTACCTTACTAGCTAATGCCTCCGTTCCGTTTCGGTTTTGGAGTGATGTTTTTTTCACGGCCTGTTTCTTGATAAATAGGCTTCCAACACGACTTCTACAAATGAAACTCCTCTTGAACTTTTGCTCAATAAACTTCCAGATTATACATTTCTTAAGGTTTTTGGGTGTGCATGTTGGCCTCATCTTCGTCCATATAACAAGCGTAAGCTAGAGTTTCGGTCTAAAAAAGTTCGTCTTCCTTGGGTATAGTTCCCTTCACAAAGGGTACAACTGCCTACATGTTCCCACGAATAGTGTTTACATATCTCGTGACGTAGTGTTTGATGAGAATGTATTCCCTTTTTCTGCACTTCCGAACAACTCTTCTACACTCATACCATCTGTGCATTCAGGGCCGGCTCTGGCCCAGGGCAAGAGGTGCGACGGCCCGGGGCCCGACCAAAACAGGGGCCCATTATTTCTAGTAGAGTGTATGTAGGGAAGAGTAGAGGAAAAAAAATTAGGCCCATCTAGCCAGGCCAAGCATCCAAGTCAAGCAAATTCACACGCACGCACGCAAAGGCCTTCCTGTCGGTCCAATCAGGAGAACGTCCAGGAAGTTGTCGATTCCTTTTCTCTGGAGTCTTTCAATCGAATCACGTAAGCATGGCATGGCACGGAGGCTCCTGCTAGAATCCCTAATTGCCTATTCCCTAATCAAGCATGACACAATACCGGAGGATTACGCACTGGGAGCGGCCTCTGCCACGGCCTTGGGCAAATCGCAATTCGGCTCGGTAATTTTCGGAATCTTGGATCATATATTCTGTGAAACCTTATATAGACCTACACTCTATATTTTCGTGTTCTGAATAAGTGACGATTGTTTTCTTTCTTTTTACAACACTTGCAACTGCTTTCATAGCTCCTGTCATTACTAGTTAGCTGCCAGTAGTTCACTTGGTTTGTTCGTGAAGATAGTCAGACTATGAGACCTGGAAAATCAAGTTGTTAGGTCAATTGGAAAATGATGTTGATCTTGATGCAAATCAGAACACCGAAAGTTCAGTGACCATAAGAATCCTAAAAACATAGATTAGGAAGCGTCTTCTTTTGATATTTATGACCCTATGATACTTGGTTTAAAGCAAATATAAGAAAATTATATCACATATTTGATGCTACCGAAAAATTATCGATATTTATGAGTGCACTATCCCTTCAAACTATCGATTTTTTTTCTTTATTGGGCCCATTGATAAAGTTCGCCCCAGGGCCTTCGATATCCTAGAGCCGGCCCTGTGTGCATTCCATTACACCATCGCTCTAATACCATGTAAAACAAAGGGTTTGAGAAATTGCTCGACACCCAATACGGGTGTGACTATCTCATATATATATATGGATACCGGTACAATACAAGACATATACAACACTACGCATATACATATGTATATACAGTCTAACACGCGGCAGGCGCTCGCCGACGCGCCACAGCCTCCTCGTGGAAGAAGACTGTCGTCGGAGGCGAGTGGTAACTGAAAAACATGTCGGCTTGGTTTTTGATCGGCGAGTAGAACAAATGGTCCGTTTGGTTTTCGCTGGGCGAGTAGTACCTGAGATTGTCGGCTTCGTATTTGCTGGGCGAGTAGTACCTGAAGAAATTGTCCGCTTGGTTTTCGCTGGGCGAGTAGTACCTGAAGAAATTGCCCGCTTGTTTTTCGCTGGTCGAGTAGTACCTGAAGAAATTGTCCGCTTGGTTTTCGCTGGGCGAGTAGTAGCTGAGATTGTCGGCTTGGTTTTTGCTGGGCGAGTCCGGCGCCGAGTGGCCCAGTTGCCGTCCAGACTGAACCTGAGGAGAAGGCCGGGAACAGTACCGTACGTGTTACTAATCACTCTAACATCAGTTAGCCTGGGCCTGATTCGTGGCTCACTGACGCAGCCATGCAAGCACATTTGCGCGTCTAGAATGAGTCACAGGTCAAAATTGCTCTGTTAATTGGTAGGTCGGGCTGCATCGGCTGGGCCAAAAAAGACTTTCTGTTTGCCTGCAGCCAAGCCCAAAACTCGATGGAGATGATATTAGGCCTGTTTGGTACCATCCAGGCATGTCTACGGTTACCTCTTCTCTACGATGGGTAGCCTTACCATGCTCTTACCTCCTATCACACAGAAATCACAGTTCATGATAGTTGCAATCAGTTCACGAAATCATCCCTAGCTACTATGAATGGGAGTATATAACATGATGCTCCCTAGCTACTACAAATTGCAGTTTATAATAACGCACTACTAGGAAAAATCTCATAGCCGCACTTGTCAGCGCCGGCAAGATGTCGGCGATAAGTTACCGCCGGCGAGCTGGATTCTAGTCACCGGGGATAAGCCACTTACCGTCGGCGAGTGTTGACTGGAACCGCCGGAGGTAAGTTGAGCCGAGAGCCCCTAGAAGGACCTTCACTTACCGCCGGCGAGAACTATTTAAATTCGCCGGGGTAACTATACTACCGCCAACGAGAATGATTTAAATTTGCCAGGGGTAAACAATTTAAATTCCGTCTCCGCTTCCTCGAATTGGCTTTGGCCCAAGTGTGCATTGTGTTTCCAGGCTTCAACCTGCTGCCGTCGGATGGGAACGAAGGAATCAAAATTAGCAACGTCCTAGTTTGGTCTAAGTCAGAGGATCTCGTTCCCTATCTACTCCATCTCCCTTTCCCTTATCCCTTCACGCACGCACACCACTAGCATAGCTCGCACGCAACCGCCCACGCACACCAGCGCTGCTGCCCCTCCAGTCCAACACCGATTTGGGCGAACCCATCTCCAATCCCGCCCCGGTGCCGGCTGCCGTTTCCGACGCCGCCTCCCTGCGGAGGGAGCCAAGAATTGCGGCGGGAGGCAGCGGAGAGGGCGCGGGCGTGCCCGGACAGTACCCTGCGGCCGGCCTCAGGGACCACGGTGCCCGCGGCGGCAACGCGCGCCGTCATTTGGTCGGCCGTGCCCAGCAAGGAGTTGGCGTTCTGTCGCAGTAGCCGCCTCCCGTTCGACGGCCGCAACAGCCTCTACGCAGCGGGCGCCCTCCCGTTCGACGCGCGCGAGGTCGTGGTGCGCCTCGCTGACGAAGACAGCTCCTCCTGCAGGAAGAGGGAGTACAGGTCCGCCATCAAGTTCGCCGTGCGCGCCGAGCTCCACCACCTCCGGGAGTTCATCACCACTGCAGCGACAGAACTCCGGTCGATGGTGGACAAGATGGGTGACCTGATTTCGTTTTTTGCTTCTTTGTAGGGTGTTCTCTGTAAATTGCCCTTTCAGTTGTATTTCCGTTTCAGCCCGTCGCTGTGTGGACCTGCTTTTGTTTGATCCTTTACAAACTTACCGCCGACAATTTGGCCTGTGTGCCAGGGGTAATTCAAGGTAGTGCTGGCGAATTGGAAGACGCCGGCGGTAAACACTTACCACCGGCGAGGTTATCGCCGGTGAATGCGAATGCGCCGGCGGTAGGCCTTTTCAGGTCGCCGGCGGTAAGCCTTTTCCTAGTAGTGACGGGGTCGTTCAACATACGTGGATCGAAAAGGGTTCGAGAAACAGGGGATCATAGGGGTTGCCTCTGGCTTCCCACATTGCGTCTGCTCACTCTTGCCTCTTCACCTTCCAGGCATCATTGTCGCCTGCTTCCACGCCATGGCCGGTCTCCACTTCATCAAAACTGACAACCTCTTCGAAGAACTCATCCTCGCCCCAACCTAGGATCCAGTTGTGAAGAATGTAGCAAGCAAGGACCAGCTTTACCTGAGTGTCAAACGTGTGGAACGGTTTCTGGTCAAGGACCTTGAACCTGTTCTTCAGTGCAGCAAAGGCCCTCTCAATGGTGACTCTAAGGATTGAGTGTCTGAGATTGAACAACTCTCTCGCATTCAGAGGTCGGTGCTTCGCAGAGAACTCGTTGAGGTGGTACCTTGTTTTCCTGAAGGGAGGTAGAATTCCAGGTCGGCATGCATATCCAGCATCTCCAAGGTAGAACTTACCATCAGGGATTTGCAACCCATCAGGCCTTGACAGACTGTCTGCCAGGATGCTGGCATCATGAGCTGAACCCTCCCATCCAGCAAGCACGTAGGTGAACCTCATATCGAAATCCACATCTGCTTGAATGTTCTGGCTGGTGTAGTGCTTCATCCCGCGAAATGCAGCAGACATTGATCTCGGTACCTTTGCAGTGACATGAGTACCATCAATAGCCCCAATGCAATCCTGTAAAAAGATTAGCACACAATCATGTTTCTCACAGTAGAACAGAATCATGTTTCTCACAGTAGCACACATCAGATAGGTAGAAGGAACATGATTTTGTACTCACCCTGAAATAGGGGAACCACCTATAGCTGTTCTTGATCTTAGTTGGTGTGTTCATTGATGCTGACTTGATCATTTCACCTCTGAGCTCCCCAATTGCGTACAATACCTGCTGGAAGTACCTAGATATAGTCTCCGTGGATCGCCTGAATGTGTTATGGATGACTCTGAAACTCTGGTTATGACCGATGACGTGAATAAACATTGCGACTTCTTCTTCGATACAGGTGTGGATGCTATCAGTCAGCAGTCCTCTTTGCCTGAACTTTTTCACAAGTGCATAGAAAGGGGCTCTTCTCATCCGAAGCATTTGGATGGCCTCTACGTCGTTGCAGTTGTAGATGTTGTTTAGGTTGGCAATCCTCTCCTGATCTCGTTGTAACATAGGTCCGTAAGTCACACGAGGAAAAGCAGCATGCCTAACTGCTCTCTTGTGCACCATCAGGATCAAGGCTTGTACGCAAATGATGAGTGCTGCGACGTGATGCACAAGCTGGAGTTGGTCGGTCTACTCAAACAAGATCTATGCATTACGAACGGTCTTATCGAACCCAACTAGTTCTACCTACATGAATCTAACACTACAGTAGAGCAGAGGAGTTTCCACTTACCTCCGTCATGGTGCACAAAGGACAGGGCTGAAAGCCGCCGCAGATGTGTGCAGGCTCCGCCGCGGCAGGAGAAGACGACCCTTGTCCGACGCCGGAGACTAAAGGGAGATGCGCGCAGCCAGATCTGGGTCGCCGCCGCCGCCGGTGCGAAATTTGGGGGAAGGGAAATTTTGGGAGGGGGCTAATGGAGAGGATAACCGAAGAGGAAGGTTACCCCTACCTTTGTCGCGCAACGCCGCTTGGATTTCGGCTTCTCCCGCCATGCCGAGGCGGAGCTCCCGCGCGAACGGCGTTGTCGATTTTCGTCTCGCCAGGGCCCGGCCTCGGAGAAACCGTCAAACCGGGCGTTCCTCCGGGGCCTGTCCGAGGGGTGCTTTAAAACCCGTGCTATGCAACAACGCGATCGCGCCCAGGGAACCAAACGGCCCGAAAAATGCTGGGCTGATGCGAGCCAAGGGGCGCCCAGGCTACCAAACGCGCCCTTTGTGAATAGATCATGTCGTCGTCATGCATGCATGCAAAGATCGGGGCCATTACCATTACTGCGAATAGGGCAGTAGCGAAGAGGAGGAAGCGCGCCATGGCCATGGGTGAGCGATTCATCGAGAGTAGACCTGGCCATGGGCAGCCCGGTCCGGCCCGAAATTACCGGGCCAAGCCCGATCCGACCATGCCTCTGGGCCGGGTTATGGCCTAATGTTCTGGCCCGATGGCTGGGTCGGGCCGGGCCTGGGCCTTGATTTTCCGCAATTTAGTGAAGCGGCCCGGCCCGAGGCCCGACGGGCTTTCCCTGTGATGGGTCGGGCTTGAGCCAACATTTCCAGCCCGATGGTCGGGCTGGGCCGGGCCTGGGCCAAGATTTTTCACGTCGGGCTTTGGTCGGCCCGGCCCGGCCCGAGAAACGCTCGGGTATAATCGAGAGCGAGAGCGTTGTGGCTGGGTGATGGCGTGTAAGACACACGTCCGTTGGGAACCCCAATGTAACATCCCAAAATTTTCCTAATTTTGAAATGTTAAAAATTAATAAATTAAGTTGACTGAATTATTTGACTTTGATTGAAATTACGAATGAAAAGAAATTTTGATTTATGATGAGTTGTTTGAATTTTCCCAACCTTGCTTTATTTTTATTTTTTTTATATGAGTGGATTAACATGACTATCCAAGTTGTTAAATTTGAGTGACATATAAAAACTTCATCCAACCATACTAGAATTATTAATGAGAGGGGATAAAATGACTTTCCGAATTATGGTGGATTATTTTGCTAGTGTCCTGATTGACTATTTGAATTCCTGGACTCTTCCAAATGTTTCTACCGCTTATTTCAAGAGAGAAGATAATATGACTTCTTCATTTTTATTTGGATATTAAAATGGTTCTTTTATTTTCGAAAAATAAAAACATTGCTTTTATGTTTTTGTGGAGATTGTATGAATTGAATTGGTTGATTGATGTATTAAATTAAACCCTAAATATATTTTTGGAAATAACGCTTATGTATCCCTAATAGGCCAAAGGGAATAAAATAAATTTTGAAAACTACGTATCAAATTTGAAACAGTGTTCACTAGGTTCAATAAAAATATTTTTGTTTTTGTTTTTACAAATTTATCTGAACTTATTGGATTGAGTTAAAGAAAGATAGAATGAAAAAAAAAAAACATAACGTGACTTACCTGCACGGCTGCACGTGAAGCAACCATATGCAGGCCACCTGCTGCATGTGCGCGCGAAGCGCATCGGCTAGACCGGCGCGGCGCAGCGGAAGCCAACTCCCCGTTTTTGTTTTCTTATTTCCTACCAACGCTGACAGCTGGGACCCACGTTGACGTGTATCATCTTCAACCTCCTGCACGAATTCGACATGGATACGAGACTACCGAACCGGCTAAAATTCCCAGATATTCGCCTCGATTTCGTTCGAATCCGTGACCCCTACGCCACGAAAACTCTCCTATATATATACTCCCGCATCAGCCCCTCTCTATTTTTCCAAAAATCGCAATCTCTGGTCACCGGGAGCTCGATTCCGATCTCGCCGGAATTCCGCCGCGGTGGAGCTTCATGGGGAAGGTTCCGAGGCTCCCCTTCTATATATTTTCCTTTCCATCTGTTTCCCTTGACCTCCGCATCTCCTCACCTCTTTTTCCCGCACACAGGAGCACGGAAACAACCAGACAGACAAGGACGCCGAGGTTCCGCCGGAGTTCGCCGCTTCCAGCCGGAGATAGGCACCGTTCCGGACCAGGAGGATCAGTCACAAGGACGGGAAGGAGATTATCTCGTCGAGCCGCACCTCGCCATCACCTTCATAAAGCCCGAAGGCCAGCACACCGACGTCGCCGGTCGCCGCGTATCGCCTTCGTCGCCCACCACCATCACATGGTAACGCTCCTCAGCACGGTAGCACAGCAGGATATACGTATCTGACATCCTCCTGCAACGTTTTGTTTTATTTATTTCTCACGTATGCTACGATCGATCCAATCGATCAGTTCATCAATTAGCTAGCTCATTCTCTGGCTAAAACTTTAGAATTTTATATCCTCAAATCTATAGGTCCGCTTTAGATTTTATTTCTTGCGTTGAATTCTTAATTAAAAGATCTATCTAATGGTACTAGTTTTTATAAATATAGATTTTATCAAATCTGCAAGTTAATTTTTTGATTTGAAACCCGTTTTGGCTGTGTCTCTATTAAATCCATAATTGAAAAGAATATTTAAAATCGGGGCATCACTACTTCGCGCAACGTCGGAGCAGCGGTCGCCGTGACATCAACCAAAGCATGAAGACTACACAGACAGGGGCATCTGGAGTCGTCATATGCAGATCCAATGGAGAACGTTTGCGGCGATGAGTTCTAAATCGCGAAAATGCTAAATCTTTGAAAATTCATAATTAAATAATCGTAACTCCGTTTTAGTCGATTCTTTTTGCATTAGTTTCATAATTTTAATATCTACAATTTGGCGTTCGAATTTCGAATTTACAAATAATTAATCTGCATGATTGAAATTTGGAAGTTTTAAACTTAATTTGAACATATTTGAGTTATAATTTATCAAATTAATTCATTTCGCAAATTGATCCTTTTGAACATATCTAATATTTGTAACAAACATAGTTACTGTAGAACGAAATAAATATGTAATTTAATATAATTTTGCATTTTTTATTTTACATGATTATGTGTTTTATTTGGCTCTTTATTTGCAATGATTGTTTATTGCGTGTATATTTTTCTATGCGTTAGATTTATTCGGAGTGCGAGAGAATGTTCACAAGGAAGAAATCATCATGAAATTATACTAAGGCAAGTTACACCTTTGTTCATATGTTTGTCCCAAGTTTTCTACTATGCATGTCTTTTTACTTCAAATGATTAGTATGCATGTGTAGGATGTTTTGGTAGGTTTTACTTGGTAAATGTTTTACAAGTTTGCGTGCTATTTTGTAGATTGCCATGAGTAGAATTACTTAGAAATAATTCCACTTGATATCATGGCCACAGGAATCCCTAAATTTTTCTAAGTTCTATGCTTATGCTATATAAATATCGAAAGGGTTCGAAACAAGAAAATTTCTAAGTACTTGAGCTCTGTTTATGAGCGCAACTTTTCTCCCAAAAGTCTCCTTCAAAATAAAATTAAGTTTTCTTCTGGGCGGAATGGTTTTGACGGGACAACGAGTGTGGAGATTGGTGGAGGACTGCCGCCCAGGATCAAAGAAGTCTACCATGTTCCAGATGTCAGAAGCTTCCAGTGCAACCACAATACAATATGGGCTCTGTCTTGGCTAAGTACTTAGTGGGAAACCTCGCCTGGGTACCGCCATTGGGAGGAATTTTGGGCACGGGCGGATCCAGAAGGTGGAGGGGCTACTAAGGAAAAGCTTCGTCGTGACCTCGTCCTGACCTTAATGAAGATGAAGAATTTTGGCAAAAAGGCTTGGTTGTGAATTGTGGGTAAAGAGCGCAACCTCTCGATAGTGTTAACCCGATCGATCAGCCGTGTCCACGGTAACAGGACAATTGTGAGCATCTGAAGGATGGAGCCTCTGAATGATTTCCTCTCTCTTTTCAAAGGAGTTTTTAAAACCCTATGGCGTGTGTAATATCGTTCATAGGTGGGTTTTGGAGCCTTGGTGTGTAATATCCAAGTGCTCGGGACTTGGTGTGTAATATCCAAGTGTTTGGACTTGGTGTGTCATATCCAAATGTTAGGTTGATTTGGACACTTGGTGTGTAATATCCATGTGCTCCACTCGGCCAATATTATTTATCAAAATTTTGCAAAGTAGGGTAAAAGATTTTCTCTCTTTAACTTTGTAAAAATTGGCTTTACGCAAATAAAACTCAAGCCTTCTCTTGTCTGCCTTGCATGTAGATGTAGTCAATTTTTCTCTTCTTGGTGTAATTTGCCATACATTCAAAGTATTGACCACTCTCGTGGCTGCAACCTTTCATGTTGCAGGTTATTCGACGACTTGTGAGAATACGTAGGTCGCGAGTCTACACTCAACCAGCCTGTGGCATTGATGGGACTCCAAGATGTTATTTTCTTTTTCCGTTGTATTGAGCTAGCCTTTGGCTATGCAAATTGTAATTATTTGTACTCTGGATTATTCGAATCGTGTAATAAAGACTTGTGTTTTACATGATTATTCATTGACTGTGAGTGCTAGCTAATGATCCAGGGACTAGCATGTTTAATCACAGGGACTTTGGATCCGACCAGATTCGGGGTCATTACACCCAAGAGGAAGGTGTGATGTGTACAGCGACAAGTTTTCCCTCAGTAAGAAACCAAGGTTATCGAACCAGTAGGAGTCAAGGAACACGTGAAGGTTGTTGGTGGCGGAGTGTAGTGCGGCGCAACACCAGGGATTCCGGCGCCAACGTGGAACTCTGCACAACACAATCAAAGTACTTTGCCCCAACGTAACAGTGAGGTTGTCAATCTCACCGACTTGCTGTAAACAAAGGATTAGATGTATAGTGTGGAAGATGATGTTTGTTTGCGAAGAACAGTAAAAAACAATTGCAGTAGATTGTATTTCAGATGTAAAGAATGGACCGGGGTCCACAGTTCACTAGTGGTGTCTCTCCGATAAGAAATAGCATGTTGGGTGAACAAATTACAGTTGGGCAATTGACAAATAAAGAAGGCATAACAATGCACATACATATATCATGATGAGTACTATGAGATTTAATCAGGGCATTACGACAAAGTACATAGACCGCTATCCAGCATGCATCTATGCCCAAAAAGTCCACCTTTAAGTTATCATCCGAACCCTTCCAGTATTAAGTTGCAAACAACAGACAATTGCATTAAGTATGGTGCGTAATGTAATCAATAACTACATCCTCGGACATAGCATCAATGTTTTATCCCTAGTGGCAACAGCACATCCAGAACCTTAGAACTTTCTGTCACTGTCCCAGATTCAATGGAGGCATTAACCCACTATCGAGCATAAATACTTGATACGTCTCCGACGTATCGATAATTTCTTATGTTCTATGCCATATTATTGATGATACCTACATGTTTTATGCACACTTTATGTCATATTCGTGCATTTTCTGGAACTAACCTATTAACAAGATGCCGAAGTGCCGGTTCTCGTTTTCTGCTGTTTTTGGTTTCGGAAATCCTAGTAACGAAATATTCTCGAATTGGACGAAACGAAGACCCAGGGGCCTATTTCGCCACGAACCTTCCAGAAGACCGAAGAGCATACGAAGTGGGGCCACGAGGTGGCCAAACCACATGGCGGCGCGGCCAAGGGGGGCCCGCGCCGCCCGTGGTGTGGGCCCCTCGTCGGCCCCCGACTCGCCCTTCCGCCTACTTAAAGCCTCCGTCGCGAAACCCCCGATGCGAAAAACCACGATACGGAAAACCTTACCGAGACGCCGCCGCCGCCGATCCCATCTCGGGGGATTACGGAGATCTCCTCCGGCACCCTGCCGGAGAGGGGATTCATCTCCCGGAGGACTCTACACCGCCATGGTCGCCTCCGGAGTGATGAGTGAGTAGTTCACCCCGGACTATGGGTCCATAGCAGTAGCTAGATGGTTGTCTTCTCCTCATTGTGCTTCATTGTTGGATCTTGTGAGCTGCCTAACATGATCAAGATCATCTATTTGTAATACTCTATGTTGTGTTTGTCGGGATCCGATGGATAGAGAATACCATGTTATGTTAATTATCAAGTTATTACATATGTGTTGTTTATGATCTTGCATGCTCTCCGTTACTAGTAGAGGCTCTGGCCAAGTTTTTGCTTTTAACTCCAAGAGGGAGTATTTATGCTCGATAGTGGGTTCATGCCCGCATTGACACCGGGACGAGTGACGAAAGTTCTAAGGTTGTGTTGTCGTTGTTGCCACTAGGGATAAAACATTGGCGCTATGTCCGAGGATGTAGTTGTTGATTACATTACGCACCATACTTAATGCAATTGTCTGTTGCTTTGCAACTTAATACTCGGAAGGGGTTCGGACGATAACCTCGAAGGTGGACTTTTTAGGCATAGATGCGGTTGGATGGTGGTCTATGTACTTTGTCGTAATGCCCAATTAAATCTCACTATACTTATCATGTCATGTATGTGCATTGTTATGCCCTCTCTATTTGTCAATTGCCCGACTGTAATTTGTTCACCCAACATGCTTTTATCTTATGGGAGAGACACCTCTAGTGAACTGTGGACCCCGGTCCATTCTTTTAATACTCGAAATACAAATCTGTTGCAATACTTGTTTTACTCGTTTTCTCTGCAAACAATCATCTTCCACACAATACGGTTAACCCTTTGTTACAGCAAGCCGGTGAGATTGACAACCTCACTCGTTTCGTTGGGGCAAAGTACTTTGGTTGTGTTGTGCGGGTTCCACGTTGGCGCCGGAATCTCCGGTGTTGCGCCGCACTACATCCCGCCGCCATCAACCTTCAACGTGCTTCTTGACTCCTACTAGTTCGATTAAACCTTGGTTTCTTGCGAGGGAAACTTGCCGCTGTGCGCATCACACCTTCCTCTTGGGGTTCCCAACGGACGTGTCAACTACACGCATCAAGCAAATTTACGGCGCCGTTGCCGGGATCTGAAGAAAAGTTACTCCACAAAGATTTCTAACTCCCACGTCAACTCGCGCCAGCAACAAATTTCTGGCGCCGTTGCCGGGGAGATCAAGACACGCTGCAAGGGGAGTCTCCACTTCCCAATCTCTTTACTTTGTTTTTGTCTTGCTTTATTTTATTTACTACTTTGTTTGCTGCATTATATCAAAACACAAAAAAATTAGTTGCTAGCTTTACTTTATTTACTGTCTTGTTTGCTATATCAAAAATACAAAAAAATTAGTTACTTGCATTTACTTTACTTATTTCATCATGTTTCCTTTTAATTTTACCGCAAAGAACATACCGGTAGGACAAGGTTCTATAATTGGGAGGAACAATATAGAAATTTTTTTCACCCATGTTAGTACTGTTGAAGATTTTGAAGATAGGCACTTGGTAGAACTTGCTCCTACTTATGAAATTGCTGTTGCTGCTTTAGTTCGCTTGTTGGAAACTAAATTTGTTAATCTCAATCCTATAATCCAACACATGTTTCTTACACTTGGTGATATGGAAGAGGGGGAAAAGAAAGATTTTGTTTTAGAAACCCTTCTTAGAGAATTTGGTGGTCTAGCAAGAGAGGCTAGAAAGGTCTTTGCTAAATTTAATATGCTTGGTTCTCATACTAATTTTGTTGGTCTCCTTGAAAAAATGGACATGGATAGAATAAGGTACACTAATAATATTAATGATGGTGGGGAGATCAAAGCACCAATACCATGTAAACTCCTAGCTATGAATGATGCACTAGAACATAACTATGCTTGGCTTGTTCCCGAAAATTTGTTTGATGAGAGTAGCAAGCCCAAGACTAATGAAAAGGGAGACGCTGAAACTTATGTATCCAATATACTATGCATGGTTGAGAAAACTCCAAACCCCGCTGTAGGTGCACCACCCTTTGATGTCACTTGAGATACACTTTCTGCGCCTAGCTGAAAGGCGTTAAAGAAAAGCGCTTATGGGAGACAACCCATGTTTTTACTACAGTATTTTTGTTTTATATTTGAGTCTTGGAAGTTGTTTACTACTGTAGCAACCTCTCCTTATCTTAGTTTTGAGTTTTGTTGTGCCAAGTAAAGTCTTTGATAGTAAAGTAAGTACTAGATTTGGATTACTGCACAGTTCCATATTTCTTTGCTGTCACGAATCTGGGTCTACCTCCCTGTAGGTAGTTCAGAAAATTAAGCCAATTTACGTGCATGATCCTCAGATATGTACGCAACTTTCATTCAATTTGAGCATTTTCATTTGAGCAAATCTGGTGGCCTAATAAAATCCATCTTTACGGACTGTTCTGTTTTGACAGATTCTGTCTTTTATTTCGCATTGCCTCTTTTGCTATGTTGGATGAATTTCTTTGATCCATTAATGTCCAAGTAGCTTTATGCAATGTCCAGAAGTGTTAAGAATGATTGTGTCACCTCTGAACATGTTAATTTTTATTATGCACTAACCCTCTAATGAGTTGTTTCGAGTTTGGTGTGGAGGAAGTTTTCAAGGATCAAGAGAGGAGTATGATGCAATATGATCAAGGAGAGTGAAAGCTCTAAGCTTGGGGATGCCCCGGTGGTTCACACCTGCATATTTTAAGAAGACTCAAGCGTCTAAGCTTGGGGATGCCCAAGGCATCCCCTTCTTCATCGACAACATTATCCGGTTCCTCCCCCGAAACTATATTTTTATTCCGTCACATCTTATGTACTTTGCTTGGAGCGTCGGTTTGTTTTTGTTTTTTGTTTTGTTTGAATAAAATGGATCCTAGCATTCACTTTATGGGAGAGAGACACGCTCCGCTGTAGCATATGGACAAATATGTCCTTAGGCTCTACTCATAGTATTCATGGCGAAGTTTCTTCTTCGTTAAATTGTTATATGGTTGGAATTGGAAAATGCTACATGTAGTAATTCTAAAATGTCTTGGATAATTTGATACTTGGCAATTGTTGTGCTCATGTTTAAGCTCTTGCATCATATACTTTGCACCCATTAATGAAGAAATACTTAGAGCTTGCTAATTTGGTTTGCATATTTGGTTTCTCTAGAGTCTAGATAACATCTAGTATTGAGTTTTGAACAACAAGGAAGACGGTATGGAGTCTTATAATGTTTACAATATGTCTTTTATGTGAGTTTTGCTGTACCGTTCATCCTTGTGTTTGTTTCAAATAACCTTGCTAGCCTAAACCTTGTATCGAGAGGGAATACTTCTCATGCATCCAAAATCCTTGAGCCAACCACTATGCCATTTGTGTCCACCATACCTACCTACTACATGGTATTTATCCGCCATTCCAAAGTAAATTGCTTGAGTGCTACCTTTAAAATTCCATCATTCACCTTTGCAATATATAGCTCATGGGACAAATAGCTTAAAAACTATTGTGGTATTGAATATGTACTTATGCACTTTATCTCTTATTAAGTTGCTTGTTGTGCGATAACCATGCTTCGGGGACGCCATCAACTATTCTTTGTTGAATATCATGTGAGTTGCTATGCATGTCCGTCTTGTCCGAAGTAAGAGAGATCTACCACCTTCATGGTTGGAGCATGCATATTGTTAGAGAAGAACATTGGGCCGCTAACTAAAGCCATGATTCATGGTGGAAGTTTCAGTTTTGGACATATATCCTCAATCTCATATGAGAATAATAATTGTTGCCACATGCTTATGCATTAAAGAGGAGTCCATTATCTTTTGTCCATGTTGTCCCGGTATGGATGTCTAAGTTGAGAATAATCAAAAGCGAGAAATCCAAAATGCGAGCTTTCTCCTTAGACCTTTGTACAAGCGGCATGGAGGTACCCCATTGTGACACTTGGTTAAAACATGTGCATTGCAAAGATCCGGTAGTCCAAGCTAATTAGGACAAGGTGCGGGCACTATTAGTATACTATGCATGAGACTTGCAACTTGTAAGATATAATTTACATAACTCATATGCTTTATTACTACCGTTGACAAAATTGTTTCATGTTTTCAAAATAAAAGCTCTAGCACAAATATAGCAATCGATGCTTTCCTCTTTGAAGGACCATTCTTTTACTTTTATGTTGAGTCAGTTCACCTATCTCTCTCCACCTCAAGAAGCAAACACTTGTGTGAACTGTGCATTGATTCCTACATATTTGCATATTGTACTTGTTATATTACTCTATGTTGACAATTATCCATGAGATATACATGTTACAAGTTGAAAGCAACCTCTGAAACTTAATCTTCCTTTGTGTTGCTTCAATGCCTTTACTTTGATTTATTGCTTTATGAGTTAACTCTTATGCAAGACTTATTAATACTTGTCTTGAAGTACTATTCATGAAAAGTCTTTGCTTTATGATTCACTTGTTTACTCATGTCATTACCATTGTTTTGATCGCTGCATCCACTACATATGTTTACAAATAGTATGATCAAGGTTATGATGGCATGTCACTTCAGAAATTATCTTTGTTATCGTTTTACCTGCTCGGGACGAGCGTAACTAAGCTTGGGGATGCTTGATACGTCTCCGACGTATCGATAATTTCTTATGTTCTATGCCATATTATTGATGATACCTACATGTTTTATGCACACTTTATGTCATATTCGTGCATTTTCCGGAACTAACCTATTAACAAGATGCCGAAGTGCCGGTTCCTGTTTTCTCGCTGTTTTTGGTTTCGAAATCCTAGTAACGAAATATTCTCGGAATTGGACGAAACGAAGACCCGGGGGCCTATTTCACCACGAACCTTCCGGAAGACCGAAGAGCATACGAAGTGGGGCCACGAGGTGGCCAAACCACATGGCGGCGCGGCCAAGGGGGGCCCGCGCCGCCCCGTGGTGTGGGCCCCTCGTCGGCCCCCGACTCTGCCCTTCCGCCTACTTAAAGCCTCCGTCGCGAAACCCCGATGCGAAAAACCACGATACGGAAAACCTTACCGAGACGCCGCCGCCGCCGATCCCATCTCGGGGGATTCTGGAGATCTCCTCCGGCACCCTGCCGGAGAGGGGATTCATCTCCCGGAGGACTCTACACCGCCATGGTCGCCTCCGGAGTGATGAGTGAGTAGTTCACCCCAGGACTATGGGTCCATAGCAGTAGCTAGATGGTTGTCTTCTCCTCATTCTGCTTCATTGTTGGATCTTGTGAGCTGCCTAACATGATCAAGATCATCTATCTGTAATACTCTATGTTGTGTTTGTCGGGATCCGATGGATAGAGAATACCATGTTATGTTAATTATCAAGTTATTACATATGTGTTGTTTATGATCTTGCATGCTCTCCGTTACTAGTAGAGGCTCGGCCAAGTTTTTGCTTTTAACTCCAAGAGGGAGTATTTATGCTCGATAGTGGGTTCATGCCTGCATTGACACCGGGACGAGTGACGTAAAGTTCTAAGGTTGTGTTGTGCTTGTTGCCACTAGGGATAAAACATTGGCGCTATGTCCGAGGATGTAGTTGTTGATTACATTACGCACCATACTTAATGCAATTGTCTCGTTGCTTTGCAACTTAATACCGGAAGGGGTTCGGACGATAACCTCGAAGGTGGACTTTTTAGGCATAGATGCAGTTGGATGGTGGTCTATGTACTTTGTCGTAATGCCCAATTAAATCTCACTATACTTATCATGTCATGTATGTGCATTGTTATGCCCTCTCTATTTGTCAATTGCCCGACCGTAATTTGTTCACCCAACATGCTTTTATCTTATGGGAGAGACACCTCTAGTGAACCTGTGGACCCCGGTCCATTCTTTTAATACTCGAAAATACAAATCTGCTCGCAATACTTGTTTTACTCGTTTTCTCTCGCAAACAATCATCTTCCACACAATACGGTTAACCCTTTGTTACGAGCAAGCCGGTGAGATTGACAACCTCACTCGTTTCGTTGGGGCAAAGTACTTTGGTTGTGTTGTGCAGGTTCCACGTTGGCGCCGGAATCTCCGGTGTTGCGCCGCACTACATCCCGCCGCCATAAACCTTCAACGTGCTTCTTGACTCCTACTCGGTTCGATTAAACCTTGGTTTCTTATCGAGGGAAACTTGCCGCTGTGCGCATCACACCTTCCTCTTGGGGTTCCCAACGGACGTGTCAACTACACGCATCAAGCAAATTTCCGGCGCCGTTGCCGGGGATCCGAAGAAAAGTTACTCCACAAAGATTTCTAACTCCCACGTCAACTCTGCGCCGACAACAAATTTCGGCGCCGTTGCCGGGGAGATCAAGACACGCCGCAAGGGGAGTCTCCACTTCCCAATCTCTTTACTTTGTTTTTGTCTTGCTTTATTTTATTTACTACTTTGTTTGCTGCATTATATCAAAACACAAAAAAATTAGTTGCTAGCTTTACTTTATTTACTGTCTTGTTTGCTATATCAAAAATACAAAAAAATTAGTTACTTGCATTTACTTTACTTATTTCATCATGTTTCCTTTTAATTTTACCGCAAAGAACATACCGGTAGGACAAGGTTCTATAATTGGGAGGAACAATATAGAAATTTTCTTCACCCATGTTAGTACTGTTGAAGATTTTGAAGATAGGCACTTAGTAGAACTTGCTCCTACTTATGAAATTGCTGCTGCTGCTTTAGTTCGCTTGTTGGAAACTAAATTTGTTAATCTCAATCCTATAATCCAACACATGTTTCTTACACTTGGTGATATGGAAGAGGGGGAAAAGAAAGATTTTGTTTTAGAAACCCTTCTTAGAGAATTTGGTGGTCTAGCAAGAGAGGCTAGAAAGGTCTTTGCTAAATTTAATATGCTTGGTTCTCATACTAATTTTGTTGGTCTCCTTGAAAAAATGGACATGGATAGAATAAGGTACACTAATAATATTAATGATGGTGGGGAGATCAAAGCACCAATACCATGTAAACTCCTAGCTATGAATGATGCACTAGAACATAACTATGCTTGGCTTGTTCCTGAAAATTTGTTTGATGAGAGTAGCAAGCCCAAGACTAATGAAAAGGGAGACGCTGAAACTTATGTATCCAATATACTATGCATGGTTGAGAAAACTCCAAACCCCTCTGTAGGTGCACCACCCTTTGATGTCACTTGAGATACACTTTCGCGCCTAGCTGAAAGGCGTTAAAGAAAAGCGCTTATGGGAGACAACCCATGTTTTTACTACAGTATTTTTGTTTTATATTTGAGTCTTGGAAGTTGTTTACTACTGTAGCAACCTCTCCTTATCTTAGTTTTGAGTTTTGTTGTGCCAAGTAAAGTCTTTGATAGTAAAGTAAGTACTAGATTTGGATTACTGCGCAGTTCCATATTTCTTTGCTGTCACGAATCTGGGTCTACCTCCCTGTAGGTAGTTCAGAAAATTAAGCCAATTTACGTGCATGATCCTCAGATATGTACGCAACTTTCATTCAATTTGAGAATTTTCATTTGATCAAATCTGGTGGCCTAATAAAATCCATCTTTACGGACTATTCTGTTTTGACAGATTCTGTCTTTTATTTCGCATTGCCTCTTTTGCTATGTTGGATGAATTTCTTTGATCCATTAATGTCCAGTAGCTTTATGCAATGTCCAGAAGTGTTAAGAATGATTGTGTCACCTCTGAACATGTTAATTTTTATTATGCACTAACCCTCTAATGAGTTGTTTCGAGTTTGGTGTGGAGGAAGTTTTCAAGGATCAAGAGAGGAGTATGATGCAATATGATCAAGGAGAGTGAAAGCTCTAAGCTTGGGGATGCCCCGGTGGTTCACCCCTGCATATTTTAAGAAGACTCAAGCGTCTAAGCTTGGGGATGCCCAAGGCATCCCCTTCTTCATCGACAACATTATCGGGTTCCTCCCCCGAAACTATATTTTTATTCCGTCACATCTTATGTACTTTGCTTGGAGCGTCGGTTTGTTTTTGTTTTTTGTTTTGTTTGAATAAAATGGATCCTAGCATTCACTTTATGGGAGAGAGACACGCTCCGCTGTAGCATATGGACAAATATGTCCTTAGGCTCTACTCATAGTATTCATGGCGAAGTTTCTTCTTCGTTAAATTGTTATATGGTTGGAATTGGAAAATGCTACATGTAGTAATTCTAAAATGTCTTGGATAATTTGATACTTGGCAATTGTTGTGCTCATGTTTAAGCTCTTGCATCATATACTTTGCACCCATTAATGAAGAAATACTTAGAGCTTGCTAATTTGGTTTGCATATTTGGTTTCTCTAGAGTCTAGATAACATCTAGTATTGAGTTTTGAACAACAAGGAAGAAGGTATGGAGTCTTATAATATTTACAATATGTCTTTTATGTGAGTTTTGCTGTACCGTTCATCCTTGTGTTTGTTTCAAATAACCTTGCTAGCCTAAACCTTGTATCGAGAGGGAATACTTCTCATGCATCCAAAATCCTTGAGCCAACCACTATGCCATTTGTGTCCACCATACCTACCTACTACATGGTATTTATCCGCCATTCCAAAGTAAATTGCTTGAGTGCTACCTTTAAAATTCCATCATTCACCTTTGCAATATATAGCTCATGGGACAAATAGCTTAAAAACTATTGTGGTATTGAATATGTACTTATGCACTTTATCTCTTATTAAGTTGCTTGTTGTGCGATAACCATGCTTCGGGGACGCCATCAACTATTCTTTGTTGAATATCATGTGAGTTGCTATGCATGTCCGTCTTGTCCGAAGTAAGAGAGATCTACCACCTTCATGGTTGGAGCATGCATATTGTTAGAGAAGAACATTGGGCCGCTAACTAAAGCCATGATTCATGGTGGAAGTTTCAGTTTTGGACATATATCCTCAATCTCATATGAGAATAATAATTGTTGCCACATGCTTATGCATTAAAGAGGAGTCCATTATCCGTTGTCCATGTTGTCCCGGTATGGATGTCTAAGTTGAGAATAATCAAAAGCGAGAAATCCAAAATGCGAGCTTTCTCCTTAGACCTTTGTACAGGCGGCATGGAGGTACCCCATTGTGACACTTGGTTAAAACATGTGCATTGCAAAGATCCGGTAGTCCAAGCTAATTACGACAAGGTGCGGGCACTATTAGTATACTATGCATGAGACTTGCAACTTGTAAGATATAATTTACATAACTCATATGCTTTATTACTACCGTTGACAAAATTGTTTCATGTTTTCAAAATAAAAGCTCTAGCACAAATATAGCAATCGATGCTTTCCTCTTTGAAGGACCATTCTTTTTACTTTTATGTTGAGTCAGTTCACCTATCTCTCTCCACCTCAAGAAGCAAACACTTGTGTGAACTGTGCATTGATTCCTACATATTTGCATATTGTACTTGTTATATTACTCTATGTTGACAATTATCCATGAGATATACATGTTACAAGTTGAAAGCAATCTCTGAAACTTAATCTTCCTTTGTGTTGCTTCAATGCCTTTACTTTGATTTATTGCTTTATGAGTTAACTCTTATGCAAGACTTATTAATACTTGTCTTGAAGTACTATTCATGAAAAGTCTTTGCTTTATGATTCACTTGTTTACTCATGTCATTACCATTGTTTTGATCGCTGCATCCACTACATATGTTTACAAATAGTATGATCAAGGTTATGATGGCATGTCACTTCAGAAATTATCTTTGTTATCGTTTTACCCGCTCGGGACGAGCGTGAACTAAGCTTGGGGACGCTTGATACGTCTCCGACGTATCGATAATTTCTTATGTTCTATGCCATATTATTGATGATACCTACATGTTTTATGCACACTTTATGTCATATTAGTGCATTTTCCGGAACTAACCTATTAACAAGATGCCGAAGTGCCGGTTCTCGTTTTCCGCTGTTTTTGGTTTCGAAATCCTAGTAACGAAATATTCTCGGAATTGGACGAAACGAAGACCCGGGGGCCTATTTCGCCACGAACCTTCCGGAAGACCGAAGAGCATACGAAGTGGGGCCACGAGGTGGCCAAACCACATGGCGGCGCGGCCAAGGGGGCCCGCGCCGCCCGTGGTGTGGGCCCCTCGTCGGCCCCCCGACTCGCCCTTCCGCCTACTTAAAGCCTCCGTCGCGAAACCCCCGATGCGAAAAACCACGATACGGAAAACCTTACCGAGACGCCGCCGCCGCCGATCCCATCTCGGGGGATTCCGGAGATCTCCTCCGGCACCTCGCCGGAGAGGGGATTCATCTCCCGGAGGACTCTACACCGCCATGGTCTCCTCCGGAGTGATGAGTGAGTAGTTCACCCCGGGACTATGGGTCCATAGCAGTAGCTAGATGGTTGTCTTCTCCTCATTGTGCTTCATTGTTGGATCTTGTGAGCTGCCTAACATGATCAAGATCATCTATCTGTAATACTCTATGTTGTGTTTGTCGGGATCCGATGGATAGAGAATACCATGTTATGTTAATTATCAAGTTATTACATATGTGTTGTTTATGATCTTGCATGCTCTCCGTTACTAGTAGAGGCTCGGCCAAGTTTTTGCTTTTAACTCCAAGAGGGAGTATTTATGCTCGATAGTGGGTTCATGCCCGCATTGACACCGGGACGAGTGACGAAAGTTCTAAGGTTGTGTTGTGCTTGTTGCCACTAGGGATAAAACATTGGCGCTATGTCCGAGGATGTAGTTATTGATTACATTACACACCATACTTAATGCAATTGTCTCGTTGCTTTGCAACTTAATACCGGAAGGGGTTCGGACGATAACCCGAAGGTGGACTTTTTAGGCATAGATGCGGTTGGATGGTGGTCTATGTACTTTGTCGTAATGCCCAATTAAATCTCACTATACTTATCATGTCATGTATGTGCATTGTTATGCCCTCTCTATTTGTCAATTGCCCGACTGTAATTTGTTCACCCAACATGCTTTTATCTTATGGGAGAGACACCTCTAGTGAACTGTGGACCCCGGTCCATTCTTTTAATACTGAAATACAAATCTGCCGCAATACTTGTTTTACTTGTTTTCTATGCAAACAATCATCTTCCACACAATACGGTTAACCCTTTGTTACGAGCAAGCCGGTGAGATTGACAACCTCACTCGTTTCGTTGGGGCAAAGTACTTTGGTTGTGTTGTGCGGGTTCCACGTTGGCGCCGGAATCTCTGGTGTTGCGCCGCACTACATCCCGCCGCCATCAACCTTCAACGTGCTTCTTGACTCCTACTAGTTCGATTAAACCTTGGTTTCTTACTGAGGGAAACTTGCCGCTGTGCGCATCACACCTTCCTCTTGGGGTTCCCAACGGACGTGTCAACTACACGCATCAAGAAAATTTCTGGCGCCGTTGCGGGATCGAAGAAAAGTTACTCCACAAAGATTTCTAACTCCCACGTCAACTCTGCGCCGAACAAATTTCGGCGCCGTTGCGGGGAGATCAAGACACGCTGCAAGGGGAGTCTCCACTTCCCAATCTCTTTACTTTGTTTTTGTCTTGCTTTATTTTATTTACTACTTTGTTTGCTGCATTATATCAAAACACAAAAAAATTAGTTGCTAGCTTTACTTTATTTACTGTCTTGTTTGCTATATCAAAAATACAAAAAAATTAGTTACTTGCATTTACTTTACTTATTTCATCATGTTTCCTTTTAATTTTACCGCAAAGAACATACCGGTAGGACAAGGTTCTATAATTGGGAGGAACAATATAGAAATTTTTTTCACCCATGTTAGTACTGTTGAAGATTTTGAAGATAGGCACTTGGTAGAACTTGCTCCTACTTATGAAATTGCTGCTGCTGCTTTAGTTCGCTTGTTGGAAACTAAATTTGTTAATCTCAATCCTATAATCCAACACATGTTTCTTACACTTGGTGATATGGAAGAGGGGGAAAAGAAAGATTTTGTTTTAGAAACCCTTCTTAGAGAATTTGGTGGTCTAGCAAGAGAGGCTAGAAAGGTCTTTGCTAAATTTAATATGCTTGGTTCTCATACTAATTTTGTTGGTCTCCTTGAAAAAATGGACATGGATAGAATAAGGTACACTAATAATATTAATGATGGTGGGGAGATCAAAGCACCAATACCATGTAAACTCCTAGCTATGAATGATGCACTAGAACATAACTATGCTTGGCTTGTTCCTGAAAATTTATTTGATGAGAGTAGCAAGCCTAAGACTAATGAAAAGGAAGACGCTGAAACTTATGTATCCAATATACTATGCATGGTTGAGAAAACTCCAAACCCCGCTGTAGGTGCACCACCCTTTGATGTCACTTGAGATACACTTTCTGCGCCTAGCTGAAAGGCGTTAAAGAAAATCGCTTATGGGAGACAACCCATGTTTTTACTACAGTATTTTTGTTTTATATTTGAGTCTTGGAAGTTGTTTACTACTGTAGCAACCTCTCCTTATCTTAGTTTTGAGTTTTGTTGTGCCAAGTAAAGTCTTTGATAGTAAAGTAAGTACTAGATTTGGATTACTGCGCAGTTCCATATTTCTTTGCTGTCACGAATCTGGGTCTACCTCCCTGTAGGTAGTTCAGAAAATTAAGCCAATTTACGTGCATGATCCTCAGATATGTACGCAACTTTCATTCAATTTGAGCATTTTCATTTGAGCAAATCTGGTGGCCTAATAAAATCCATCTTTACGGACTGTTCTGTTTTGACAGATTCTGTCTTTTATTTCGCATTGCCTCTTTTGCTATGTTGGATGAATTTCTTTGATCCATTAATGTCCAGTAGCTTTATGCAATGTCCAGAAGTGTTAAGAATGATTGTGTCACCTCTGAACATGTTAATTTTTATTATGCACTAACCCTCTAATGAGTTGTTTCGAGTTTGGTGTGGAGGAAGTTTTCAAGGATCAAGAGAGGAGTATGATGCAATATGATCAAGGAGAGTGAAAGCTCTAAGCTTGGGGATGCCCGGTGGTTCACCCCTGCATATTTTAAGAAGACTCAAGCGTCTAAGCTTGGGGATGCCCAAGGCATCCCCTTCTTCATCGACAACATTATCGGGTTCCTCCCCCGAAACTATATTTTTATTCCGTCACATCTTATGTACTTTGCTTGGAGCGTCGGTTTGTTTTTGTTTTTTGTTTTGTTTGAATAAAATGGATCCTAGCATTCACTTTATGGGAGAGAGACACGCTCCGCTGTAGCATATGGACAAATATGTCCTTAGGCTCTACTCATAGTATTCATGGCGAAGTTTCTTCTTCGTTAAATTGTTATATGGTTGGAATTGGAAAATGCTACATGTAGTAATTCTAAAATGTCTTGGATAATTTGATACTTGGCAATTGTTGTGCTCATGTTTAAGCTCTTGCATCATATACTTTGCACCCATTAATGAAGAAATACTTAGAGCTTGCTAATTTGGTTTGCATATTTGGTTTCTCTAGAGTCTAGATAACATCTAGTATTGAGTTTTGAACAACAAGGAAGA
>NC_061508.1:87400943-87450179 GCF_022539505.1 Lolium rigidum
CAGAGATGTGGCAATCATCAAAATCTAAACCATTACAATCTAAAGCAATGGGATCATCATCCCCAATGTTGGAAAAAATTTCAGCAGCTTTATCACAGAGCGCTTTAGCAGTTTCAGGCAATTTTGCACGCTTTGCACTAGGAGTAGAAACATCGCCAACACCAATTATTTTACCATTAATAGTAGGAGGTGCAGCAACATGTGGAGCATTAGCATTGCTAGTGGTGGTAATAGTCCAAACTTTAGCTAGATTATTTTCTTTAGCTAGTTTTTCATTTTCTTCTCTTTCCCACCTAGCATGTAATTCGGCCATCAATCTTATATTCTCATTAATTCTAACTTGGATGGCATTTGCTGTAGTAACAATTTTATTTTCAATATCCTTATTAGGCATAACTTTCGATTTCAAAAGATCAACATCAGAGGCAAGACTATCAACCTTAGAAGCGAGAATATCAATTTTATTGAGCTTTTCCTCAACAGATTTGTTAAAAGCAGTTTGTGTACTGATAAATTCTTTAAGCATAGCTTCAAGTCCAGGGGGTGTGTTCCTATTATTATTGTAAGAATTCCCATAAGAATTACCATAACCGTTACCATTATTATAAGGATATGGCCTATAGTTATTACTAGAATTGTTCCGGTAAGCATTGTTGTTGAAATTATTATTTTTAATGAAGTTTACATCAACATGTTCTTCTTGGGAAACCAATGAAGCTAACGGAACATTATTAGGATCAACATTAGTCCTATCATTCACAAGCATAGACATAATAGCATCAATCTTATCACTCAAGGAAGAGGTTTCTTCGACAAAATTTACCTTCTTACCTTGTGGAGCTCTTTCCGTGTGCCATTCAGAGTAATTAATCATCATATTATCAAGGAGCTTTGTTGCTTCACCAAGAGTGATGGACATAAAGGTACCTCCAGCAGCTGAATCCAATAGGTTCCGCGAAGAAAAGTTCAGATCCTGCATAAAAGGTCCGGATGATCATCCAAGTAGTCGATCCATGGGTTGGGCAATTTTTAACCAAAGATTTCATTCTTTCCCAAGCTTGTGCAACATGCTCATTATCCAATTGTTTAAAATTCATTATGCTACTCCTCAAAGATATAATTTTAGCAGGGGATAATATCTACCAATAAAAGCATCCTTGCATTTAGTCCATGAATCAATACTATTCTTAGGCAGAGATAGCAACCAATCTTTAGCTCTTCCCCTTAATGAGAAAGGAAACAATTTTAATTTTATAATGTCACCATCTACATCTTTATACTTTTGCATTTCACACAATTCAACAAAATTATTGAGATGGGCAGCAGCATCATTAGAACTAACACCAGAAAATTGCTCTCACATAACAAGATTCAGTAAAGCAGGTTTAATTTCAAAGAATTATGCTGTAGTAGCAGGTGGAGCAATAGGTGTGCATAAGAAATCATTATTATTTGTGGTTGTGAAGTCACACAACTTAGTATTTTCAGGAGTGGCCATTTTAGGAGTAGTAAATAAAGCAAACTAGATAAAATAAATGCAAGTAACTAATTTTTTGTGTGTTTTTGATATAGAGTGCAAGATAGTAAATAAAGTAAAGCTAGCAACTAATTTTTTTGTGTTTTGATATAAGTGCAGCAAACAAAGTAGTAAATAAAATAAAGCAAGACAAAAACAAAGTAAAGAGATTGGATTGTGGAGACTCCCCTTGCAGCGTGTCTTGATCTCCCCGGCAACGACGCCAGAAAATATGCTGGCGTGTAGTTGACGTGGGAGTTAGAAATCTTTGTGGTGTAGCTTTTCCTCAGTTCCCCGGCAACGGCGCCAGAAAATATGCTTGATGGCGTGTAACTCACACGTTCGTTGGGAACCCCAAGAGGAAGGTATGATGCGCACAGCAGCAAGTTTTCCCTCGAAAGAAACCAAGGTTTATCGAACCAGGAGGAGCCAAGAAGCACGTTGAAGGTTGATGGCGGCGGGATGTAGTGCGGTGCAACACCAGGGATTCCGGCGCCAACGTGGAACCTGCACAACACAACCAAAGTACTTTGCCCCAACGAAACAGTGAGGTTGTCAATCTCACCGGCTTGCTGTAACAAAGGATTAGATGTATAGTGTGGATGATGATTGTTTGCAAAGAACAGTAAAGAACAAGTATTGCAGTAGATTGTATTTCAGTATAAAAGAATGGACCGGGGTCCACGGTTCACTAGAGGTGTCTCTCCCATAAGATAGCATGTTGGGTGAACAAATTACAGTCGGGCAATTGACAAATAGAGAGGGCATAACAATGCACATACATGACATGATGAATATTGTGAGATTTAATTGGGCATTACGACAAAGTACATAGACCGCTATCCAAGCATGCATCTATGCCTAAAAAGTCCACCTTCGAGGTTATCATCCGAACCCCTTCCAGTATTAAGTTGCAAAACAACGGACAATTGCATTAAGTATGGTGCGTAATGTAATCAATAACTACATCCTCGGACATAGCATCAATGTTTTATCCCTAGTGGCAACAAGTACATCCATAACCTTAGAGGTTTCTCGTCACTCCCCGCATTCACGGAGACATGAACCCACTATCGAGCATAAATACTCCCTCTTGGAGTTAAGAGCAAAAACTTGGCCAGAGCCTCTACTAATAACGGAGAGCATGCAAGATCATAAACAACACATAGGTAATAGATTGATAATCAACATAACATAGTATTCTCTATCCATCGGATCCCGACAAACACAACATATAGAATTACGGATAGATGATCTTGATCATGTTAGGCAGCTCACAAGATCCGACAATGAAGCACACGAGGAGAAGACAACCATCTAGCTACCGCTATGGACCCATAGTCCAGGGGTGAACTACTCACTCATCACTCCGGAGGCGACCATGGCGGTGAAGAGTCCTCCGGGAGATGAATCCCCTCTCCGGCAGGGTGCCGGAGGTGATCTCCGTAATCCCCCGAGATGGGATTGGCGGCGGCGGCGTCTCTGGAAGGTTTTCCGTATCGTGGCTCTCGGTACTGGGGGTTTCGCGACGAAGGCTTTAAGTAGGCGGAAGGGCAACGCGGGGGGCCACACGAGGGCCCCACACGCCAGGGCCGCGCGGCCTAGGGCTGGGCCGCGCCGCCTTGTTGTGGCGGCGCCTCGTGGCCCCACTTCCTTTCCCCTCGGTCTTCCGGAAGCTTCGTGCAAAAATAGGACCCCGGGCGTTGATTTCGTCCAATTCCGAGAATATTTCCTTTGTAGGATTTCCGAAACCAAAAACAGCGAAAAACAACGAATCGGCTCTTCGGCATCTCGTTAATAGGTTAGTGCCGGAAAATGCATAAATACGACATATAATGTGTATAAAACATGTAGATATCATCAATAATGTGGCATGGAACATAAGAAATTATCGATACGTCGGAGACGTATCACTCCTCTCCGGGTCTCCTTCGGTGTCCTGGTCCGTCTCGGTGAATTATGATGTTTGGTCTTCGTTTTGTCGAATTCCGAGAATATTGCCCGAACAGCCTTTCTGGAACCAAAAACAGCAGAAAACAGGAACTGACACTTCGGCATCTTGTTAATAGGTTAGTTCCGGAAAACGCATAAAAACATTATAAAGTGCAAGCAAAACATGTAAGTATTGTCATAAAACAAGCATGGAACATCAGAAATTATAGGTACGTTGGGGACGTATCAGCATCCCCAAGCTTAGTTCCTGCTCGCCCTCGAGTAGGTAAACGATAAAAAGAATAATTTATGTAGTGACATGCTACTTACATAATCTTGATCATACTATTATAAAGCATATGAGATGAATGCAGTGACTCAAGGCAATGATCTATAGTTGCTAACAAATAGATAACATATAGCAAAACTTTTCATGAATAGTACTTTCAAGACAAGCATCAAAAGTCTCGCATAAGAGTTAACTCATAAAGCAATAAATTCAAAGTAAAGGCATTGAAGCAACACAGAGGAAGATTTAAGTTTCAGCAATTTCTTTCAACTTTTAACATGTATATCTCATGGATAATGGTCAACACAAAGTAATATGATGAATGCAAATAAGCAAGTATGTAAGAATCAATGCACAGTTGACACAAGTATTTGCTTCTAAGATGGAATGAAGTAGGTAAACTGACTCAACATAAAGTAAAATAAAGGCCCTTCGCAGAGGGAAGCAGGTATTAAATCATGTGCTAGAGCTTTTTAAGTTTTGAAATCATATAGAGAGCATAAAAGTAAAGTTTTGAGAGGTGTTTGTTGTTGTCAACGAATGGTAGTGGGCACTCTAACCCCCTTGCCAAACAGACTTTCAAAGAGCGGCTCCCATGAAGGACGTTATCTCTACCAGCAAGGTAGATCATCCCTCTTCTCTTTTGTTTACACATGTATTTTAGTTTTATTTATGATTGACACTCCTCCCAACCTTTTGCTTACACAAGCCATGGCTAACCGAATCCTCGGGTGCCTTCCAACATTCACATACCATGAAGGAGTGTCTATTTGCAAAATTAAGTTGCTTACTGATAGATCAGGGCAAAACACGTGAAGAGAATTATTAATGCAAGTTAATTAATTGGGGCTGGGAACCCCGCTGCCAGCTTTTTTTGCAAAATTATTGGATAAGCGGATGAAGCCACTAGTCCATTGGTCAAAGCTGCCCAACAAGATTGAAAGATAAAACACCACATACTTCCTCATGAGCTATAAAACATTGACACAAATAAGAAGTAATAAATTTTTGAATTGTTTAAAGGTAGCACATGAAGTATTTACTTGGAATGGCAGGAAATACCACATAGTAGGTAGATATGGTGGACACAAATGGCATAGGTTTTGGCTCAAGGTTTTGGATGCACGAGAAGCATTTCCTCTCAGTACAAGGCTTTGGCTAGCAAGGTTGTTTGAAGCAAACACAACTATGAACCAGTACAGCAAAACTTACATAAGAACATATTGCAAGCATTATAAAACTCTACACTGTCTTCCTTGTTGCTCAAACACTTCTACTAGAAAATATCTAGACCTTAGAGAGATCAATCATGCAAACCAGTTTCAACAAGCTCAACGGTATTTCTCCACTAATAGGTTCAAACTACATGATGCAAGAGCTTAATCATGATCTACTTGAGAGCTCAAAACAATTGCCAAGTATCAAATTATCCAAGACAATATGAGACATTTTCTTGTTTCCAACCAAATAGCAATAAATGCAATAGCTTCCAACTTTTGTCATTGAACATTAAAAGTAAAACAAAGAACACAAGTGTTCATATGAAAAAGCGGAGCATGTATCTCTCCCACACAAGGATTGCTAGGATCCGAATTTATTCAAACAAAAACAAAAATAAAAACACACAGACGCTCCAAGTAAAGCACATAAGATGTGACCGAATAAAAATATAGTTTTCAATAGAAGAACCTGATAAGTTGATGAAGAAGGGGATGCCTTGGGCATCCCCAAGCTTAGACGCTTGAGTCTTCTTGAAATATGCAGGGATGAACCACGGGGGCATCCCCAAGCTTAGGCTTTTCACTCTTCTTGATCATATATCATCCTCCTCTCTTGACCCTTGAAAACTTCCTTCACATCAAACTTCTCATAAACTTCATTAGAGGGGTTAGTACTCAAAAAACTTTAATCCACCTTGGCCCTGTAGTGACACATTGCAAGAACTCAATAAAACATTAGCTATAGCTCTCCACGTCTAGAAAGCCTCACATAAAGTCTACAAGAGACAATGCAAAAAACAGAGACAGAATCTGTCAAAACAGAACAGCCAGTAAACACGAATTTTTAAGAGGTACTTCCGTTGATCAAATAAGAAAACTCAAAACTAATGAAAGTTCTACAGAGAATCATACCCATATTCGTGACAGCAAGAAATCTGTTTCTGCGCAGAAATCCAAATCTAGCATCAATCTTCTATTAGAGAATTTACTTGGCACAACATTGCAATAAAATAAAGATAAGGAGAGGTTGCTACAGTAGTAACAACTTCCAAGACACAACAAAACAGTTGCAAAATAAACACATGGGTTATCTCCCAAGAAGTGCTTTCTTTATAGCCATTAAGATGGGCTCAGGAGTTTTAATGATGCACTCGCATAAGAATGAGAGTTGAAGCAAAAGAGAGCATCAAAAGGCAAGTTCAAAACATATTTAAGTCTAACCCACTTCCTATGCAAGGAATCTTGTACACAAAGAAATTCATGATGAACAAAGTGACAAGCATAAGAAGATAAAACAAGAGTAACTTCAAAATTTTCAGCATATAGAGAGGTGTTTTGGTACCATGCAAATTTCTACAACCATATTTTCCTCTCTCATAATAATTTTCAGTAGCTTCATGAATAAACTCAACAATATAACTATCACATACAGCATGCTTTTCATGATCCATAAACACATAATTTTTATCAAGCTCAAAAATAATAGGATCAAAACTTTCAAACCCACTTTTATCAATAATGTAACAATATGATTGATCAATCTCAAAAGATATGAGACTCATAGATAAAGTCAAGACTTCTCCAATCCCATTTTCATTAGTAGTACAATTAATAGTATCAAGTAACATAGGACCATCATCTAGAGATTTATCATAAACATTTGCCCAGCAAAACTCTTTAGTACCATGCATTTCGACATCAGGAACAAACAAAGCATTATCATAAAATTTATCAAAGTAGCATGGATTATCATAGATAACAGTAGCATAATTATTCTCACAAGTTTTACTCATAGGGAATATTTCAAGAGAATCCACAGGAACATAACATTCATCCGCATTTGGTAAGCATGGAGGACAATCAAATAGTGTAAGATATAAAGAGTTACTCTCATTAGAAGGTTCACATGGGTAGATAATCCATTCTTCCTCCTTTTGTTCATCACTCTCCTCTTCTTTTTCATTCAATGAGCTTTCAGGTTCGTCAATTTCCTCCTTTTTTCATCCAATGAGCTTTCAGGTTCATCAATTTCTTCTTCCACTGGTTCCTGCAAATTGTGAGTGCATTCTTGTGCATTAATGAGTCTCTCTTTATAATCAATGATATAGGGATTATCACTATAGCTTTCTATGAAAAAATTAAGGATAGAAGAGACATAATCTTTAAGTTCCTTACAAACAACACAAGTTTCATAATTTTTAGCAATGAAGGATTCTATTTCAGAAGCTCCCATAAACAAAACAAATTGTTCTACTTCTTTGAACCCAAAATGAATATAGTTATTCCAATTATAGTTCTTAATTAAAAATTCCTCACTAAAGCCACATTGAAATTTAAGATGTTTAGTATCCTGTTTAGAGAAACAGTTTATATCATGGCGTTTAAGCAAGATTTTAGCAATTGTATTCAGTTTTTCTATCACAGCACTCATAACTTTTCCCGTTCTTCATTCTCTATAATTATTATATAATTCTATAAGCTCCAAATAGGTTGTAGGTTCTCCCATAATAGCAGTTTTTAATTTTTCGATTTTTCAAATTTTTATGGATTTTCAGGTATATGAGGAAAATAAAACAAGACAAAAATAAACTAGGCAAAAGTAAACTAAGCAAAAATAAACTAGACAAAAGTAAACTAAGCATAACAAAATAAAATAAAACAAAAACAGAGAGAGAGGTAGAGTGTACTCCCCAGGTGAACTTATGGGTAGAGCTATGCCTCCCCGGCAACGGCGCCAGAAAATAGTCTTGATAACCCACAAGTATAGGGGATCGCAACAGTCTTCGAGGGAAGTAAAACCCAAATTTATTGATTCGACACAAGGGGAGGTAAATTATATGCCTTAACAACTGAGTTGTCAATTCAGCTGCACCTGGAAAAGCACTAGTAACAGGGGTGATGTGAAAGCAGCAGTAATATGAGAGCAGTAGTAACAGTAACACGGCAGCAGTAGCAGTAATATGAGAGCAATGGCACCAGAAAATAGTTGATACTACTTCCAATGACATATAGGAACAAGTATATGATGATGAAAGATGGACCGGGGTTCCCAGCTATCTACACTAGTGGTAACTCTCCAATAACAAGTGTTGGGTGAACAAATTACAGTTGGGCAATTGATAGGATTGAAATAGCATTAAGACAGAACATCAAGATTATTAATCATGTAGGCATGTTTTCCATATATAGTCATACGTGCTCGCAATGAGAAACTTGTACAACATCTTTTGTCCTACCAGCCGGTGGCAGCCGGGCCTCTAGGGAATCTACTGGAAATTAAGGTACTCCTTTTAATAGAGCACCGGAGCAAAGCATTAACACTCCGTGAAAACATGTGATCCTCATATCTAAGCCTTCCCCTCCAGTTGTCCCAATTTTTGTCACTTTGGGGCCTTTGGTTCCGGACATAGACATGTGCATACAACTTGTAGATACAATCTAAGCAATAAGTATAGAGCTTAAATCTAAGATCATGCCACTCGGGCCCTAGTGACAAGCATTAAACACAACAAGATTGCAGCAACAATAACTTCATAAACTTTGTAGATAGACAATCATAATGTAACAATCCATCGGATCCCGACAAACACAACACCGATTACATCAGATGAATCTCAATCATGTAAGGCAGCTCATGAGATCATTGTATTGAAGTACATGGGGGAGAGAATACCAACTAGCTACAGCTAGAACCCGTAGTCCATGGGGGAACTACTCAAGGAGCATGATGGAGGCGGTGGCGTTGATGGAGATGGCTTCCGGGGGCACTTCCCCGTCCCGGCATGGTGCCGGAACAGAGACTTCTGTCCCCCGAAACGGAGTTTCGCGATGGTGGCGGCGCCCCTGGAGTCTTTCTGGAGTTTCGTCAATTGGTATCGCGTTTTTAGGTCGAAAGGGGTCTTATAGGCGAAGAGGCGGCGCAGGAGGGGCACCAGGGCGCCCTCCCCATTGGCCGGCGCAGCCAGGGGCCTGCCCGCGCGGCCCTATGGTGTGGGGCCCCTGGGCCTCGTCTCCGGGTCTCCTTCGGTGTCCTGGTCCGTCTCGGTGAATTATGATGTTTGGTCTTCGTTTTGTCGAATTCCGAGAATATTGCCCGAACAGCCTTTCTGGAACCAAAAACAGCAGAAAACAGGAACTGGCACTTCGGCATCTTGTTAATAGGTTAGTTCCGGAAAACGCATAAAAACATTATAAAGTTCAAGCAAAACATGTAAGTATTGTCATAAAACAAGCATGGAACATCAGGAATTATAGGTACGTTGGAGACGTATCATGCAGCAAATGGCACGGCATACAGGAGGAGGTCGAAGAACGGCCGATAAGCGGCCACGACTTGGAGAAAAAGGCATGCTCCGTCGTCCCTGCATCACCGAGGTTAGCTATGCACCGTGAAGATCGTCGTGAGCTGACCCGTATCGTCGTGCTCTTTTTCCCCAGCTGCGCCGTGCTTTGGACATGTACGTGGAGGACACCGGCATGCAGGTCAAGTTTCTGAACGTCTACGCCCGCATCGAGAAGTGCGAGAAGTGGGCGGAAACCCGCAAGACCCTCTCGAAGAGCAAGACCGAGCCGTACAACCCCGACGCTCGGCGGGCCGGCGCGGCGGATGGGCGCCGGAACTCGGCCGGAAGAAGGCTGAAAGAGCTCAAAAGACGGGCAATCCCGCCGACGAGCTGCGAGCGTCGTTCGATAAGTGCTGGGCCGACGCGAGGACGCACGCCGCCGGGAGGGACGACAAGTTCGACGGCAGGTGGCGGGAGATGCTCGCCAACCAAGGCGCCCGGATCGCCTCGCCGAAGACGACGACGGCGGCGAAGAAGAGGAACACCGACTTGGCGTTTCGATGGGCGGGAACACGGATCTGATGGACGAGGAGACGAGGATTTGGTACCAGGGCCACCGCAGCGACATCCTCCGACCCACTCCGGCCAGTTCTTCATCGTCTCCGCCGGCTCCTACCTCGTCTTCCTCACCGTCTACGCCGTCGGCTGCCGCTGCTTCGACGCCGACTGCCGCTGCTTCGACGTCGATTGCCGCTGCTTCGTCGTCGAGTGCCGCCGCTTCGACCACGGCGTGTGAGGAAACTGGTCCGTCGGACACCGCCGTGCCAGCCGGGACTGCCGATGAGCCTGTTTCCGTGTAATTTCCCTCCTATCGCCGATCTGTGGCTGATCCTTTTGCTGGTCCTTTTGCCGATCAACTGGCCGTACTTGTAGCGCGGGACGACGGTTTGTTTGAATTTAAACTATGTCCGCCGAACTCCGGGTGGACGACTGGAAATACGGAAGTCCCCACGACTTTATTTCGTCCAATCCGGCGGTTGTTTCGTCCGGATTTCGTCGTGGGCAGGCCCAACGAGTGGAGATGCTCTAACTGGCCATATAGTTAGCACCCGGCTGTACTATTGAAATTACTCTAAGAGCCCACTCTCCTTCTCTCTCCTCCTCTCTCTCCTTCAACTAAACAATAATATACTATTTTAATCTTTATAGTCAGCTCACTAGTACTTATTGTACTTGCTCTTATTCGATGAGAGTCCCTGTCGTCGTGTGGCGCGTGATACCCTTTTGCGGTGCTACCGTAACGGGAAACGTCGAATTCTTACATCATCTCCATCAAAGCACGCACATGAGACTCCAGCATCGGATGCCGTGGCGCGCGCGTCCACGCGGGCGGCGGAGTCGACTTTCTCTTCCTTTCAACGATTCGAGTGAGCACTGCCGGACGGCGTGTATTTGCAGAGGCGAGGGAGAGTAAATTACATATACATACCACTTTTGGGGCAGCGGTTGCGAGTAGGTACCAACTTTGGTAATTTTTTCAAGTAAGTGCAACTTCTGGGGCAGGTCGTAACAGATTGAGCAACTCTGGAGTTAAACGAGGATTAAGCGGGCGGTACCACATGTCATAGCCAACGTCCGTCTGCGTGGCGTTAGGGCACGCTTCGGCTCCATCTGTGTCCGTTAGGGCACGATTCGGCTATCTCTGTTATTTCCCCCCTTTTCTTTTTCGACCGGTCGGAGATGGAGGAGGGCGATGGCGGCGGCGGTGGCGCTGCTGGCGGTGGCGGCGCTGCTGGCGGCGGTGCTGGCGGACAAGGCGGAGTGTATGACGATGGGTTGGATGACCTGTGGCCGCCGGCGCACGTTTCGTCGGAGCATTTCCTGGCCCAGATGTGGGAGGACGACCCGGCCGCGACGAACTCGACCAGGACAAGCAGCCACGCCGATGGAGGAGATGGGTAAGTTGCTCTACTCCATCTAGCCGCTGTTATGTATCTTCCTCTCAAGCCCTTAGGTCCAATTTTACTCATTTGGACATTTCTATTTGCTTTGTAGCCTAGACACTGAAGTTTGGGATGTGAGGATACAATTTGAGGATGGTCAGGATATGCTAGAGAACCAAATTTGCCGTGATGACCTGACTTACATGAAACTAGTTTCAATGCTTGAGCCCCGTGGCTATGGATTTGGGGATTCTATGTACTGTAGAATTCAAAGTGAAATGGAATTGGTTGAGAACAATGCTAAAATATATGAGCTGCTACTGCATTTTGATTCAACAAAGGTGTTAAACTTGACTGCTAAGAGGGGAGTACATGGTGTTGATAAGAAATTAAAAAAAAACAAACAAGGCAGCACATCAGGGGATAATTGCTCTAGCATTATTACTTATTCATCTCCAATTGTGTTGGATTTCAGTGAGCCACCTGTGTATGCCGTGGATGAAGATGGTCAATTGTTTAATAGCCAAGTTGGTAGTAATAATCCTGTTGGGCAGGGTTCACACAATCATCCTCAGTTCTACGATGTCGATGAAGATGTTGAGCTGTCAGATAGTGATGAGGATGCAGATGTGGGCACACATGATGCAGCATTTGACATGGGAGACTTAGCCGATTCAGTTGAAATCAAGATGAAGGAAAAGGCTGAAGTTGATGAGATCTTGGAGGAGATGAGAAAGCAAAAGGAGGATCCAATGTCACACTCATGCTCCAGCCTCTTCTTTTCTTCCCTCAATGATATCACTTCTTGCTCTGCCTTCTCTCTCTTTGCCACTTCAAGCTCAAGGTCATGAGAAGTTATCTCTGACACATACTCCAGAGCATTGCCCACTTGCTTGTGCAACTCCATATTCTTCTTCTCCAACTCTTTTTTCTGTAATGTCAGTTGGTAATTCTTAGTGGCATACTCCACATTACCATGTATCCTACTGTCCCTCTCTTCATCATGCATGGCCCAAAGCTTGACCAAACTCCTCTGCAGTGGAGGTGGCCATGGCCCATCTACCCACTCAACCTTGTCACACATTTCCTCATCCTATATTATCAATCAAAATCCATCAACAATTATGCTAAATTATATGAAGGCAGTAGCTATATCCATCAACAAAATTGCATGTAAATACTAAATAGGCAGTAGCTATATCCATCTTGTTATCCTAAATAGGCAGTAGCTATGTCCATGTTATTAAATTTCTTACAAATCTGGTCATAACAAAGTAAGCATTGGTCATATTAAATTATGCTACTATATTGTGCTACATTCTCTGGTTATAGTACTATATTCTCTGGTCATACTATATTGTGCTACATAGACATAAGAAATTGCAATGGGCATACTATATTATCTATATATCAATGGCTATATAAAAAAGGCATTACAGTTCCCAACCTTGCATCCACATGCCAGAAATCTCCTGCTCGTGTTCTCTCCTTCGAAGCAAACAAACCTGTACATTGGCATATCATGGTTGCACCTCAAATCTCAATCGTCGTACCCGGTGAACTCGGTGTCCAGAATTGTTTCTGGTATCTAAGAGAAGGAACAGGCAGGCAAGATCTAAGCTTCAATCGACTGGTCTATGATTCAATCGACAAATCCCAAATCGAAGAAACCCTAACCCTAGTCAGTGAACAGGGAGGCAAGATCTTACCAGCTTGCGAGGGCTGAGGCCGTGGCCGTAGTCGAAATCGGACAGCAGGTTGTCCTCGCTGCTCTCTCCGTCATTCCACGACGGCATTGCGACGGTGAGGCGTGGCGGCGTTCGTCCTGGCGGCGCGGCCGCGCTCGAATCGACCGGAGCGAGAAGAGAGAGAGGTGGCACGCGACTGAGTCAACTGGTCGAGTCGCACCTGGTCGACCGGCTCTCTTTATCTGCTCCTGCCCTAACGGCTCATCAACAGACGTTTGCTATGACATGTGGGACCGCCCGCTTAATTCTCGTTTAACTCCAGAGTTGCTCAATCTGTTACGACCTGCCCCAGAAGTTGCACTTACTTGAAAAAATTACCAAAGTTGGTACCTACTCGCAACCGCTGCCCCAAAAGTGGTACCTATATGTAATTTACTCCTCCATCGGCGTGGCTGCTTGTCCTAGTCAAGTTCGTCGCGGCCGGGTCGTCCTCCCACATCTGGGCCAGGAAATGCTCCGACGAAACGTGCGCCGGCGGCCACAGGTCATCCAACCTGTCGTCATACACTCCGCCTAGTCCGCCAGCACCGCCACCAGCAGCGCCGCCATCGCCAGCAGCGCTGCCGCCGCCGCCATCGCCCTCCTCCATCTCCAACCGGTCGAAAAAGAAAAGGGGGGAAATAACAGAGATGGAGCCGAATCGTGCCCTAACGGACACAGATGGAGCCGAAGCGTGCCCTAACGCCACGCAGACGGACGTTGGCTATGACATGTGGGACCGCCCGCTTAATCCTCGTTTAACTCCAGAGTTGCTCAATCTGTTACGACCTGCCCCAGAAGTTGCACTTACTTGAAAAAATTACCAAAGTTGGTACCTACTCGCAACCGCTGCCCCAAAAGTGGTATGTATATGTAATTTACTCCCGATGGAGGAGATGGGTAAGTTGCTCTACTCCATCTAGCCGCTGTTATGTATCTTCCTCTCAAGCCCTTAGGTCCAATTTTACTCATTTGGACATTTCTATTTGCTTTGTAGCCTAGACACTGAAGTTTGGGATGTGAGGATACAATTTGAGGATGGTCAGGATATGCTAGAGAACCAAATTTGCCGTGATGACCTGACTTACATGAAACTAGTTTCAATGCTTGAGCTCCGTGGCTATGGATTTGGGGATTCTATGTACTGTAGAATTCAAAGTGAAATGGAATTGGTTGAGAACAATGCTAAAATATATGAGCTGCTACTGCATTTTGATTCAACAAAGGTGTTAAACTTGACTGCTAAGAGGGGAGTACATGGTGTTGATAAGAAATTAAAAAAAACCAAACAAGGCAGCACATCAAGGGATAATTGCTCTAGCATTATTACTTATTCATCTCCAATTGTGTTGGATTTTAGTGAGCCACCTGTGTATGCCGTGGATGAAGATGGTCAATTGTTTAATAGCCAAGTTGGTAGTAATAATCCTGTTGGGCAGGGTTCACACAATCATCCTCAGTTCTATGACGTTGATGAAGATGTTGAGCTGTCAGATAGTGATGAGGATGCAGATGTGGGCACACATGATGCAGCATTTGACATGGAAGACTTAGCTGATTCAGTTGAAATCACGATGAAGGAAAAGGCTGAAGTTGATGAGATCTTGGAGGAGATGAGAAAGCAAAAAGAGGATCCAATGTCACACTCATGCTCCAGCCTCTTCTTTTCTTCCCTCAATGATATCACTTCTTGCTCTACCTTCTCTCTCTTTGCCACTTCAAGCTCAAGGTCATGAGAAATTATCTCTGACACATACTCCAGAGCATTGCCCACTTGCTTGTGCAACTCCATATTCTTCTTCTCCAACTCTTTTTCTCGTAATGTCGGTTGGTAATTCTTAGTGGCATACTCCACATTACCATGTATCCTACTCGTCCCTCTCTTCATCATGCATGGCCCAAAGCTTGACCAAACTCCTCTGCAGTGGAGGTGGCCATGGCCCATCTACCCACTCAACCTTGTCACACATTTCCTCATCCTATATTATCAATCAAAATCCATCAACAATTATGCTAAATTATATGAAGGCAATAGCTATATCCATCAACAAAATTGCATGTAAATACTAAATAGGCAGTAGCTATATCCATCTTGTTATCCTAAATAGGCAGTAGCTATGTCCATGTTATTAAATTGCTTACAAATCTGGTCATAACAAAGTAAGCATTGGTCATATTAAATTATGCTACTATATTGTGCTACATTCTCTGGTTATAGTACTATATTCTCTGGTCATACTATATTGTGCTACATAGACATAAGAAATTGCAATGGGCATACTATATTCTCTATATATCAATGGCTATATAAAAAAGGCATTACAGTTCCCAACCTTGCATCCACATGCCAGAAATCTCCTGCCCGTGTTCTCTCCTTCGAAGCAAACAAACCTGTACATTGGCATATCATGGTTGCACCTCAAATCGCAATCGTCGTACCCGGTGAACTCGGTGTCCAGAATTTTTTCAGGTATCTAAGAGAAGGAACAGGCAGGCAAGATCTAAGCTTCAATCGACTGGTCTATGATTCAATCGACAAATCCCAAATCGAAGAAACCCTAACCCTAGTCAGTGAACAGGGAGGCAAGATCTTACCGGCTTGCGAGGGCTGAGGCCGTGGCCGTAGTCGAAATCGGACAGCAGGCTGTCCTCGCTGCTCTCTCCGTCATTCCACGACGGCATTGCGACAGCGAGGCGCGGCGGCGTTCGTCCTGGCGGCGCGGCCGCGCTCGAATCGACCGGAGCGAGAAGAGAGAGAGAGAGGTGGCACGCGACTGAGTCAACTAGTCGAGTCGCACCTGGTCGACCGGCTCTCTTTATCTGCTCCTGCCCTAACGGCTCAGCAACGGACGTTTGCTATGACATGTGGGACCGCCTGTTGTGGGTATACTTTATGGGTATATCAACGGCATGGCCTAGATCCGGCAAGCCCGGGTGGCCCATAGTTGGTGATGAGGCATGTGGCCCATCGGGCGGCCCAGTTGCTGTAGATCCTGAAGGATGAAGTCCAGCCCAGGAATAGGAAGCCGGATCTCAACCGACCTATAAAGGAGGCCGGATCCGTGACGGCCCATGAAGTATCCGGATCCAGCACGTACTTGGAGGGAGGCGGATCCTTGACGTACACGGCAAGACATTGTACCGTAGTTAGGCAACTTGTATTCCGGCTAGGACTCTCCATGTAAACCCTAGATCCGTGCGCCTTTATAACCCGGATCCCGGGAGCCCTAGAGGCACAACCACAACTCATTGTAACAACGCGAAAGCACCCAGATAATTCCAGACAAGCAGCAGTAGGCCCTGTCATCGTGCAGGTGTTCCGAAGCTGGGTAAATCGCGTACCACCGTCCCGTGTGCACTCCGCCCTATGGCCCCTACTTCTTCTCCCCATCGTGAGGATCCATCCTCCGAGGTACCGTCGATTAGGCAACGACAGTTGGCGCCCACCGTGGGGCCTGCGGCGTCTGGAGGCCGGAACCGGGAGGGTTCCGCCATGGGAAGCTTCGACGACACCATCGCTGTGGGGCGTGTCCTTTACGTCGGAAATCTGCCGATCGTTCCTCCGGATGAGTGCTGGATTCCGGCTAAAACCGACCCCGTCAAGCTCTCCATCGTCCTAGTTGGCGGCATACACATCTTCATCGGGGAAACCGTCGATTCCGACGGAAACCCACTGGTAAGTAGCGCTGATGCGACCGCCGCTGAGCGGGACGCAGTCGCGAAGATCCGATCTGAGACGCTGGAACTTCCTAGCGAAGATTCCGCCTTAGATCTGAAAAAATCAAAACCCACCCAATCCGCCCCTGAGCAGGAATTTAAGGTGGAAGACCAATGCAGATCCGCCTGGGTCTCTGATACGTCTCCGACGTATCGATAATTTCTTATGTTCCATGCCACATTATTGATGATATCTACATGTTTTATACACATTATATGTCGTATTTATGCATTTCCCGGCACTAACCTATTAACGAGATGCCGAAGAGCCAGTTGTTGTTTTCTGCTGTTTTTGGTTTCAGAAATCCTACAAAGGAAATATTCTCGGAATTGGACGAAATCAACGCCCAGGGTTCTATTTTTGCACGAAGCTTCCGTAAGACCGAGGGGAAAAGAAGTGGGGCCACGAGGCGCCGACACAACAGGGCGGCGCGGCCCGGCCCTTGGCCGCGCGGCCCGGTGTGTGGGGCCCTCGTGTGGCCCCCGCGTTGCCCTTCCGCCTACTTAAGGTCTTCGTCGCGAAACCCCCGAGCACCGAGAGCCACGATACGGAAAACCTTACCGAGACGCCGCCGCCGCCAATCCCATCTCGGGGGATTCTGGAGATCACCTCCGGCACCCTGCCGGAGATGGGAATCATCTCCCGGAGGACTCTTCACCGCCATGGTCGCCTCCGGAGTGATGAGTGAGTAGTTCACCCCTGGACTATGGGTCCATAGCAGTAGCTAGATGGTTGTGTTCTCCTCATGTGCTTCATTGTCGGATCTTGTGAGCTGTCTAACATGATCAAGATCATCTATCTCGTAATTCTATATGTTGTGTTTGTCGGGATCCGATGGATAGAGAATACTATGTTATGTTGATTATCAATCTATTACCTATGTGTTGTTTATGATCTTGCATGCTCTCCGTTATTAGTAGAGGCTCGGCCAAGTTTTTGCTCTTAACTCCAAGAGGGAGTATTTATGCTCGATAGTGGGTTCATGCCTCCATTAAATCTGGGACGAAGTGACGTAAAGTTCTAAGGTTGTGGATGTGCTTGTTGCCACTAGGGATAAAACATTGATGCTATGTCCGAGGATGTAGTTATTGATTACATTACGCACCATACTTAATGCAATTGTCTCGTTGTTTTGCAACTTAATACCGGAAGGGGTTCGGATGATAACCTCGAAGGTGGACTTTTTAGGCATAGATGCATGCTGGATAGCGGTCTATGTACTTTGTCGTAATGCCCAATTAAATCTCACAATATTCATCATATCATGTATGTGCATTGTTATGCCCTCTCTATTTGTCAATTGCCCGATCGTAATTTGTTCACCCAACATGCTATCTTATGGGAGAGACACCTCTAGTGAACTGTGGACCCCGGTCCATTCTTTTACATCGAATACAATCTATCGCAATACTTGTTCTACTCGTTTTCTGCAAACAATCATCATCCACACTATATATCTAATCCTTTGTTACAGCAAGCCGGTGAGATTGACAACCTCACCTGTTTCGTTGGGGCAAAGTACTTTGGTTGTGTTGTGCAGGTTTCACGTTGGCGCCGGAATCCCCGGTGTTGCGCCGCACTACATCTCGCCGCCATCAACCTTCAACGTGCTTCTTGGCTCCTCCTGGTTCGATAAACCTTGGTTTCTTTCTGAGGGAAAACTTGCCGCTGTACGCATCACACCTTCCTCTTGGGGTTCCCAACGGACGCGTGCTGTACGCGTATCAAGACTGTTTTCTGGCGCCGTTGCCGGGGAACTGAAGAAAAGTTACACCACAAAGATTTACTAACTCCCACGTCAACTACACGCCAGCAACTGTTTTCTGGCGCCGTTGCCGGGGAGATCAAGACACGCTGCAAGGGGAGTCTCCACAATCCAATCTCTTTACTTTGTTTTTGTCTAGCTTTATTTTATTTACTACTTTGTTTGCTGCATTATATCAAAACACAAAAAAATTAGTTGCTAGCTTTACTTTATTTACTGTCTTGCACTCTATATCGAAAACACAAAAAAAATTAGTTACTTGCATTTTACTTTTGTTACCATGTCTAGTTCTGCACTTGTTACTTCTTCACCTGAGGAATTAGTCATCACTTTTAAACAAGGGGATGAGGAGAGTTTTAAAGATGCTTGGTCCAGAATTTTTACTTCTTATCGTAAAGCTGAACCTCAAATGACTCTAAGTTTGCTCCTTAGTAATTTTTATTTTGGTCTCATGATTCGCTATAGATATGCCTTGGATGCTGTAGTGGGAGGAGATTTCCTTCATTGCAATGGCGATCAAGCTTTTAATGCCATAAAGAAGTTGGTTGCATCACATGATTCAGCCAATAACTTTGATTCAGCCCTTATTAGCATTTATAATAGATTAAACACTCTTGAGACAAGTGCATCTCGCTTGAATGAAAATTATAGATATGTTCGTAACCGTCTTGATCAAGTTTTAGTGAACTCCGAACCTTCATTATGGGATCCTACTATTAAAATTGTTATCGGTGACCAAACTCTTCATGCTAATTGTGATATTATGACTGAATTTTGCCTAATGCCTAAGAGTATTCATAAATCTTTGAAACTTTGGGGATTCGTTGAAGGGGAGAAGGAATAACTCTTATTGATAACTCTGTTATAATTCCTAAAAGAATAGCTGCGGGTGTGCATACAACCATTCTTGGGAGAACAATATCCATTGATTATCTTGTTATTGAATGTGCAGGAACAGGTCAAATCACACTCGGAAGATCCCTGCTGAAACTATTGGGAGCAGTCATAGATATGGGAGAAGGCACCCTAAAATTCACCTCTACACCGGGGGGTAGACATATATTCCCTAAATCAAAGAGTAAGGAAAAGAACAATAAAGGTAAGGGTAAAGCCCAAGGTAATATCGATGCTTCATCTCTCGATAATACTTGATATACACTTTCTGGGCCTAGCTGAAAGGCGTTAAAGAAAAGCGCTTATGGGAGACAACCCATGTTTTTACTACAGTATTTTTGTTTTATATTTGAGTCTTGGAAGTTGTTTACTACTGTAGCAACCTCTCCTTATCTTAGTTTTGTGCATTGTTGTGCCAAGTAAAGTCGTTGATAGTAAGGTTCATACTAGATTTGGATTACTCGCGCAGTAATAGCATTTCTTTGCTGTCACGAATTTCGACCTGCCTCTCTGTAGGTAGCTCAGAAAAATATGCCAATTTACGTGCGTGATCCTCAGATATGTACGCAACTTTCATTCAATTTGGGCATTTTCATTTGAGCAAGTCTGGTGCCTCAATAAAATCCATCTTTACGGACTGTTCTGTTTTGACAGATTCTGCCTTTTTATTTCGCATTGCCTCTTTTGCTATGTTGGATGAATTTCTTTGTTCCACAAATGTCCAGTAGCTTTATGCAATGTTCAGAAGTGTTAAGAATGATTGTGTCACCTCTGAACATGTTAATTTTTATTGTACACTAACCCTCTAATGAGTTGTTTCGAGTTTGGTGTGGAGGAAGTTTTCAAGGATCAAGAGAGGAGGATGATACAATATGATCAAGGAGAGTGAAAGATCTAAGCTTGGGGATGCCCCGGTGGTTCACCCCTGCATATTTTAAGAAGACTCAAGCGTCTAAGCTTGGGGATGCCCAAGGCATCCCCTTCTTCATCGACAAAATTATCAGGTTCCTCCCCTGAAACTATATTTTTATTACATCACATCTTATGTGCTTTGCTTGGAGCGTCGGTTTGTTTTTGTTTTTGTTTTGTTTGAATAAAATGGATCCTAGCATTCATTGTGTGGGAGAGAGACACGCTCCGCTGTTGCATATGGACAAATATGTCCTTAGGCTTTCCTCATAGTATTCATGGCGAAGGTTGAATCTTCTTCGTTAAATTGTTATATGGTTGGAATCGGGAAATGCTACATGTAGTAATTCTAAAATGTCTTGAATAATTTGATACTTGGCAATTGTTGTGCTCATGTTTAAGCTCTTGCATCATATACTTTGCACCCATTAATGAAGAAACACATAGAGCTTGCTAAAATTTGGTTTGCATAATTGGTCTCTCTAAGGCCTAGATAATTTCTAGTATTGAGTTTTGAACAACAAGGAAGACGGTGTAGAGTCTTATAATGTTTACAATATGTCTTTTATGTGAGTTTTGCTGCACCGGTTCATCCTTGTGTTTGTTTCAAATAACCTTGCTAGCCTAAACCTTGTATCGAGAGGGAATACTTCTCATGCATCCAAAATCCTTGAGCCAACCACTATGCCATTTGTGTCCACCATACCTACCTACTACATGGTATTTCTCCGCCATTCCAAAGTAAATTGCTTGAGTGCTACCTTTAAAATTTATATTCTCTACCTTTACAATATATAGCTCATGGGACAAATAGCTTAAAAACTATTGTGGTATTGAATATGTACTTATGCACTTTATCTCTTATTAAGTTGCTTGTTGTGCGATAACCATGTTTCTGGGGACGCCATCAACTACTCTTTGTTGAATATCATGTGAGTTGCTATGCAAGTCCGTCTTGTCTGAAGTAAGGGAGATCTACCACTTTAATGGTTAGAGCATGCATATTGTTAGAGAAGAACATTGGGCCGCTAACTAAAGCCATGAATCATGGTGGAAGTTTCAGTTTTGGACATATATCATCAATCTCATATGAGAACACTAATTGTTGCTACATGCTTATGCATTAAAGAGGAGTCCATTATCTGTTGTCTATGTTGTCCCGGTATGGATGTCTAAGTTGAGAATAATCAAAAGCGAGAAATCCAAAATGCGAGCTTTCTCCTTAGACCTTTGTACGGGCGGCATGGAGGTACCCTTTTGTGACACTTGGTTGAAACATGTGTATTGCGATGATCCGGTAGTCCAAGCTAATTAGGACAAGGTGCGGGCACTATTAGTATACTATGCATGAGACTTGCAACTTGTAAGATATAATTTACATAACTCATGTGCTTTATTACTATCGTTGACAAAATTGTTTCATGTTTTCAAAATAAAAGCTCTAGCACAAATATAGCAATCGATGCTTTCCTCTGCGAAGGACCTTTCTTTTACTTTTATGTTGAGTCAGTTCACCTATTTCTCTCCACCTCAAGAAGCAAACACTTGTGTGAACTGTGCATTGATTCCTACATACTTGCATATTGCACTTGTTATATTACTCTATGTTGACAATTATCCATGAGATATACATGTTACAAGTTGAAAGCAACCACTGAAACTTAATCTTCTTTTGTGTTGCTTCAATACCTTTACTTTGAATCATTGCTTTATGAGTTAACTCTTATGCAAGACTTATTGATGCTTGTCTTTAAGTACTATTCATGAAAAGTCTTTGCTTTATGATTCATTTGTTTACTCATGTCATTACCATTGTTTTGATCGCTGCATTCATTACATATGTTTACAATAGTATGATCAAGGTTATGATGGCATGTCACTCCAGAAATTATCTTTGTTATCGTTTACCTGCTCGGGACGAGCGAGAACTAAGCTTGGGGATGCCGATACGTCTCCGACGTATCGATAATTTCTTATGTTCCATGCCACATTATTGATGATATCTACATGTTTTATACACATTATATGTCGTATTTATGCATTTCCCGGCACTAACCTATTAACGAGATGCCGAAGAGCCGATTCGTTGTTTTCTGCTGTTTTTGGTTTCGAAATCCTACAAAGGAAATATTCTCGGAATTGGACGAAATCAACGCCCAGGGTCCTATTTTTGCACGAAGCTTCCAGAAGACCGAGGGGGAAAGGAAGTGGGGCCACGAGGCGCCGACACAACAGGGCGGCGCGGCCTGGCCCTTGGCCGCGCGGCCCTAGTGTGTGGGGCCCTCGTGTGGCCCCCCACGTTGCCCTTCCGCCTACTTAAGGTCTTCGTCGCGAAACCCGCAGTACCGAGAGCCACGATACGGAAATCCTTACTGAGACGCCGCCGCCGCCAATCCCATCTCGGGGGATTCTGGAGATCACCTCCGGCACCCTCCCGGAGAGGGGAATCATCTCCCGGAGGACTCTTCACCTCCATGGTCGCCTCCGGAGTGATGAGTGAGTAGTTCACCCCTGGACTATGGGTCCATAGCAGTAGCTAGATGGTTGTCTTCTCCTCATGTGCTTCATTGTCGGATCTTGTGAGCTGCCTAACATGATCAAGATCATCTATCCGTAATTCTATATGTTGTGTTTGTCGGGATCCGATGGATAGAGAATACTATGTTATGTTGATTATCAATCTATTACCTATGTGTTGTTTATGATCTTGCATGCTCTCCGTTATTAGTAGAGGCTCGGCCAAGTTTTTGCTCTTAACTCCAAGAGGGAGTATTTATGCTCGATAGTGGGTTCATGCCTCCATTAAATCTGGGACAAGTGATGTAAAGTTCTAAGGTTGTGGATGTGCTGTTGCCACTAGGGATAAAACATTGATGCTATGTCCGAGGATGTAGTTATTGATTACATTACGCACCATACTTAATGCAATTGTCTCGTTGTTTTGCAACTTAATACCGGAAGGGGTTCGGATGATAACCTCGAAGGTGGACTTTTTAGGCATAGATGCATGCTGGATAGCGGTCTATGTACTTTGTCGTAATGCCCAATTAAATCTCACAATATTCATCATATCATGTATGTGCATTGTTATGCCCTCTCTATTTGTCAATTGCTCGACCGTAATTTGTTCACCCAACATGCTATCTTCTGGGAGAGACACCTCTAGTGAACTGTGGACCCCGGTCCATTCTTTTACATCGAATACAATCTACTGCAATACTTGTTCTACTGTTTTCTGCAAACAATCATCACCCACACTATACATCTAATCCTTTGTTACAGCAAGCCGGTGAGATTGACAACCTCACTGTTTCGTTGGGGAAAAGTACTTTGGTTGTGTTGTGCAGGTTTCACGTTGGCGCCGGAATCCCTGGTGTTGCGCCGCACTACATCTCGCCGCCATCAACCTTCAACGTGCTTCTTGGCTCCTCCTGGTTCGATAAACCTTGGTTTCTTTCTGAGGGAAAACTTGCCGCCGTACGCATCACACCTTCCTCTTGGGGTTCCCAACAGACGCGTGCTGTACGCGTATCAAGACTGTTTTGTGGCGCCGTTGCCGGGGAACTGAAGAAAAGTTACACCACAAAGATTTCTAACTCCCACGTCAACTACACGCCAGCAGTCTCCCAGGTGTTAGAGAAGCAAAGGTGTCACTTCGTGCACTTCTTGGCCCATACCGCCGGAACCGCCCCTCAAGAAGCCGGAGCTGGTCCCGAGCAGGTCGAGGTCCCGGAAAACAACGCTGCTCCCGATCAGCAAGATGCTGTCGGAGAAAGCGGAGCTCCGGTTGAAGAGTCGATTTTGGGCAACCTAAGCCCAATTTCCGGAGATGCCCCATCCATGGATACTGAAGAGTTCGATCGCAAGGTGAAGGAATACGGATACGGTGATCAGCCCGAAGTTGAATCCGCCCAGCCTAAACAGGTCCTTGCAACCTTGGCGGCGCTGGATCAACGCGAATCAGAGGATGACAACACCTATTCTGATCCACAGCCGTCCCGTGCAGGATCTCCGCTATCACGGGAGCGTCCGCACAAGGAAGTGATGTCCCCCGAAGAGCTGGTCGAACAAGCAGGCATGGAGGCAATCGCGCACTCGGATATTCTCAACAAACCCATAACCCCTGACGATGCCGCAGATCCGGATGCTCTAGAAGCTAAAAGACAGGAGATGCTGGCAACAGCCTAGAAGTTCGCCAGGACAGCAGCAACAATGCTGGATGAAAGGAAAGAAGCCGCACACTTCATGGAAAATTTCCACCAGCGAGAGCTGGAGGTCGACGAACAACTGGTAAAATTCAAGGAACTCCAGCAACACTGGAAGGACAAGGTCACCGAGCTTCAGCGGGAGGCCGATAAAATCAGGCGGGATGATATACCTCCCCGCAAGATCACTTTCGCAACCCCCACTGAGAAACAGCCACTCGCAACTCCAAAGGATAACATGAAGAAGGCTGCGGAGATCTTGAAGAAAAAGACCGAAGAGATCGACATCGAATACGTCCGTACGCTCGTTACATCAGCAATGAAGCAGCAGAGCAAGGCAGACACTTCGTGCAGGTTGGAATCCAACCCAGAGCATTGTGTCTCTACTGCGCAGAAGGACGCCTACGACAATCGACATCACGATGACGAATCGCGAACTGGATCCTCGGAACGCAGAAGGAAAACCAGAGAACACCCAAATCCAATCCCCGTACCATCAAAGACGCCACCGTCAGATCCTAGAAAGGGAAAGGATGCGATGTATACTGGTAGGAACAAGTACCGGAATCCCTCTCCTCCACCCAACGGGTACCCGCGTACCCCACTCCCTCGCCGCCGTAGTCCAATCGGAAACACCAGGCCGCACGGCCCAGGTGGAATCAACATCCGCGACAACGTGCAGCCTCCGAGACACAGAGAGCGTACGCCGGAACCCCGCCGGAGCCGGAACAACGATCGAGAACCCGAGCCTAGGAGGAGTCGGAACGACGAGCGCGACCCGGAGCCTCGCAGAAGCCGGAACGACGAAGGCAACCAGTACCATGGTGAAGGCAGCCATCGAAGCCGGAGTCAACATCGCGAAGGACGGGGAGACTCGGACGGCGGAAGCAAGAGGTCACATCGGCCCCTCGCAGGTCTCCTTCACCACCACCCAGCGGTGGAGGCGGAGGAGGAGGCGGAGGCGGTGGCCGGAGTTCTCGCTCTCGTTCAAAATCCCCCCGCCACGGCTCGCGTGACGCGCGGGAACGTCTCAACGAATACAGAACTGATTACATAGGCCCAAAGTGCTTCGGCAGGATGATTCGAGAGGAACCAATGCCAAGGATGAACCTCAAGCTACCCGGAAACCTGAAGACCTATGATGGCACCGAGAGGCCGGATACCTGGATCGAGGATTACTATAACGCAGTAACCTTTGCCGGAGGAACCCCCAATATCGCCTGCCGCATGCGTCAGTTGTACCTTGTAGGTCCAGCCAGGATCTGGCTCAGCGACCTCGAGAAGAATTCTATATTTTGCTGGTTCGACCTGAAGACCGCCTTCGAAAAGCACTTCAGGGGCACCTACAAAAGACCTGCCACAACAAGCGACTTACAGGCATGTATCCAGAAGAAGGGAGAAACATCAAGGAACTTCCTCACCCGATGGTTGGCATGCAGAAACGAGTGCGAAAACGTCGACAACCGCACAGCAATGCACGCCTTCATTGGTGGCTTGCAGCGAGGAGGACTGCTGCGACACAAGCTAACTTGCTTGGTCAATGCAAACAAGCTAACGTTGGATGACATGATCACCATCGCCAGCGATCATACTGCCGCCGATGACGACGCAGGCGGAGATCTAGCAGCTACAGCAATTCCCCTACACCAACAAAAGAAGAACCGTGACAACGGTAACACCAGCGGCAATAAGCGGAAAAACCCACCTGATGACCAGAAGAGTGGCGGATCTGAGATGGTCGCCATGGCTTTCCAGCGCGGAGGTCAAGGAGGCGGAAGAGGCCGCGGTCGCGGAGGCGGAGCCGGCAGGGGCCAGCAGGGAAGTGACGAGGTCACCGCAGCCGGAGCCCGCGCCCCCCAAACCTACGAGGAGTACAAAGACATGCCCTGCCTGGCCCATCTGGATCCGGCTACAGGGAACTCCACTCACACTAACCGCAACTGCAAGTGGGTCAACGATCTGAAAAACGACCCGGAAGCAGGATACAAGCGAGCCCGGAAGCACCGCCCACGCGGCAAAGGAGGCAAGGGCAAGAACAAGGACAAGGAGGAGGACAGTTCCGAGGCGATGGACGAGGATGATAACTCGCCGGATCCCAAAGTCGGATCCGCAGGTAAATCCAACCCCTTCGAGAAAAAGAGTGTGGGTGCATACCACACCTTCCTCGGAACACCAACAGTCCGCGCCACCAAGTCAGCTTTCCGGATCCTGAACGCCACAGTTCCGGCTGTGCCGCAGTATGTCAGGTGGTCGGAAGTGCCGTGCACATTTGATAGGCAGGATCACCCTACCATTGTGCCCAAAGAATGCTACGCCTTGGTTGTAAATCCCCGCATCGACGGGTATGACTTCTCTAAGTGCCTCATGGATGGCGGAGCCAGCTTGAACATCATGTACCTGGAGACTCTGGAGCGGATGAACCTTAACAAGGAGCAGCTTAAGCATAGCACCACTGAATTCCATGGTGTGGTTCCGGGTAAAAAGGCGAATTCCCTTGGCAGCATCAGACTTCCCGTGGCCTTCGGCGACATTAATAATTTCCGCGAAGAGATGATCACGTTTGAGGTCGTGCCCTTCAAGAGTTCCTACCACGTCATCTTTGGCAGGCCCACCTACCACAAGTTCCACGCAAGAGCATGCTACATCTACAACAAGCTCAAGATTCCGGGTCCAAATGGTATGATTACCGTATCTGGAGACTACAAGAAGGCTCATGAGTGCGAGTTAGGCGAAGCCGCCTTCGCAGAGTCTGTGATATCTGGAGAGGAGCTGCAAGGCTACAGAGCCGCGGTGGATCCGACTGAGATGCAGACCACCAAGAAGCAGATCTCCGAACGGAAAAACTCCTTCGGGGCCGCGATAGAGACCAAGAAAGTCGCCTTCAAGGAAGATGACGCTACCAAGCAGGTCTCGGTCGGAGCCAACATGGACCCCAAATAGGAAGACGCGCTCGTCGAGTTCCTTCGCGCTAACATGGATATCTTCGCATGGCAACCTTCTGACATGTCCGGAGTACCAAGGGAACTCGCCGAGCACTACCTCAACATAAACCCGGGGGCTAAACCGGTGAAGCAAGCTATGCGACGCTTTGGAGATAAGAAGCGCCGCGCCATAGGAATGGAATTAGCAAAGTTACTAGAGGCAGGTTTTGTAATAGAAGTAATCCACACAGATTGGGTCGCAAATCCCGTCCTTGTACCCAAAAAGAATTCTGAAATACTAAGAATGTGCATCGATTACTCCGGCTTGAACAAGCATTGTCCGAAGGATCCGTTTCCCCGCCACGCATTGACCAAGTCATTGATTCGACGGCAGGGCGGAACTTCCGTGTTTTCTTGACGCATATTCCGGTATCATCGGATCCGGATGAAAAAGTCCGACCAAAAGGCGACCTCGTTCATCACCCCATTTGGCACTTACTGCTATGTTACTATGCCTTTTGGCTTGAAAAATGCAGGTGCCACCTACCAACGTACGATGCAGCGGTGCTTGAAGGACCAAATTGGCCGGAACGTACACGCCTACGTCGACGACATCGCGGTCATGACTCGGAAAGGATCCGACTTGATCAGCGATCTTACAGAAACCTTTGAGAATCTCCGACGGTACAAGATGATGTTAAATCCGCTGAAGTGCGTCTTTGGCGTCCCATCCGGAAAACTCCTTGGCTTCATTGTCTCTAATAGGGGCATCGAAGTTAACCCGGAAAAAATCAAGGCAATCTTGTGCATTAAAAGGCCAACTTGTCTTAAAGATGTGCAGCGACTAACTGGTTGTGTTGCAGCAATTAGTAGATTCGTCAGCCGTCTTGGCGAGAAGGCACTACCCCTGTACAAGCTATTGAAGAAGACAGACAAATTTGTTTGGGACGAGGCAGCAGATGCAGCGCTTCAAGGGTTGAAGGAAATACTCACCTCCCCACCCATCCTAGCAGCACCAGGAGAGGCAGAGCCTATGCTCCTTTACCTGGCAGCTACCAACAGAGTCATCAGCCTCGTCATCGTGGTGGAGCGACAGGAAGAAGGACACGAGTATGGAGTCCAAAGACCAGTCTATTACATCAGTGAAGTGCTGACGGAATCCAAACAAAGGTACCCTCACTTTCAGAAACTAGCCTACGGAGTATTCCTGGGCAGCAGGAAGCTGAGACACTACTTCCAGGAGCATCCAGTAACAGTCGTGAGCAAAGCTCCACTGTCAACGATTCTCAATAACGATGACGCAACAGGACGCACAGCAAAATGGGGCATTGAATTATCCGCCTTCGACATCAACTACAAAGCCAGGACCGCGGTCAAATCCCAAATCTTGGAAGATTTTGTTGCAGATTGGACAGAAGCTCCGGATACAAATCTGGAGCCGGAACCAGAGATATGGGTTATGCACTTCGATGGATCCAAGCAGCATCAAAGCTCAGGAGCCGGAGTCACCCTGAAGTCCCCTACCGGAGAAGAACTGCAGTACGTTTTGCAGATTCACTTCGAAGCTACAAACAACATGACGGAATACGAGGCTCTACTACACGGACTGTGCATCGCTAAGGAGATAGGGATCAAGCACATTATTTGCTGCGGAGATTCCGACCTGGTGGCACAGCAAGTAGCCGGAACCTGGAACGCCAGAAATTCCGTCATGGCGGCTTACAGAGACGAAGTTGACGAGATCGCCAAATGCTTTCTCGGATACGAAGTCAAGTACGTCAGGAGAGACGACAACGCAGCGGCAGACATGCTATCCAAGCTCGGATCCGGCAGAAAACCAATTCCGCCTGGTATTTTCCTAGAGCACCTACGGATACTCTCGGTGAAGGGCGCTAACCCGGAGAACCCAGATGTGGCAGTATCTTCGGCTAGAGAAGTGATGGCTATCATTCCGGCCTGGACGCAGCCTTTCCTGGACTACCTCATCGATCAAAAGTTGCCAGAGGACGAGGTGCTCGCACGATAGATCGTCAGACGAGCAAGATCCTACACAATAGTTGATGGACAGCTCTATAAAAGAAGTGCAACAGGGGTATTTCTCAAATGCGTCTCTAATCAAGATGGTATTGAGATACTCAGAGAGATCCATGTTGGGGATTGCGGGCATCATGCCGCTCCCAGATCACTCCTTGCAAAAGCCTTTCGGCTTGGATTTTACTGGGTCACAGCTAAAGAAGATGCTGATAAGTTGGTAAAAACTTGCCGCGGTTGTCAGTACTACGCTACTCAACCAAACGCTCCAGCCCAAGAGCTGAAGACCATCCCTATCACCTGGCCGTTTGCGATCTGGGGGCTTGATATGGTTGGTAAGTTAAAGAAGTCATCTCCTGGCGGTTTTGAGTATCTCCTGGTCGCTATTGATAAATTCAGTAAATGGATCGAGGCAAAGCCAGTGAGAAAAGCCGATGGTGCTACAGCACTCAAATTCGTCTGCAGCCTCGTAACGAGATTCGGCATCCCGCACAGCATAATCACAGACAATGGCACGAACTTCGCGCAAGGAGAGTTGAAGGATTATTGTCACGGCATTGGGATCCGGCTAGACCTGGCATCCGTGGCTCATCCACAGTCCAATGGTCAGGTCGAAAGAGCCAACGGACTCCTTTTATCCGGAATCAAACCACGCCTTGAAGAACCGCTGCGTCGCGCAGCCGGAGCCTGGGCAGAGGAGCTGGACTCCGTCCTGTGGAGTTTACGAACTACCCCCAACAGGTCAACAGGATTCACTCCGTTTTTCCTGGTATACGGATCCGAAGCTGTACTCCCTTCCGACATCATCCATGATTCACCGCGAGTCTCCGCCTACAACGAAGAAACTGCTGATGAGGCCAGACAGCTATCTGTGGACTTGATCGAAGAAGCTCGGAATTTAGCAGACCAACGTTCCACCATTTACCAGCAGAAACTCCAACGCTACCATAGTCTTCGAGTTCGGAATCGCTCGTTCATGACCGGAGACTTGGTCCTCCGCCTTCGCCAGGTGAAAGATCATAAGTTGCAATATCCATGGGAAGGACCCTTCGTCGTTAGCAAAGTGCTTCACAACGGATCGTACTACCTCGTCGATTTCCGAGAGCTAAAAGACAGACCTGCCAATTCGCACCGGAAACGCAAACGGGAGGATCCGGACGACATCTACGATGAAACAGAACGTCCTTGGAACATTGCACAGCTACGTCCTTTCCACACTTAGCGTAGAATTACATACTTTGTAACAATATTATACATGATCAATGAAATAAAGCTTTTGGTTCACTCTATGAGTCATCTACCTCCTTTACTTGTTCATTTTTAGATCGTGTACGTTTTCCGACTAAAACCGCAGAGCTGGATATTTCCGCCTAGGCGTGTATGAAAGTTGTGTGATTTTCAAAAATCGTCCCTTAGGACGTAAGCTTAAGTTTTCTGGTGGAAATGTTTTCTGTTGCGAATTCGTGGATTCCTAGTAGCGATTTCCGGCACCTTGGCTGGGGGCTTGTTTCCACGGTTATTGACGGATTGCCATTGGCCTTCGTCGCCGCTGGCGAGCGTTTCCGGCTAAAGGTCTTCCGGCTCGTGGAAGGTCAAGCGAGTAAGCCGAAAAACATCAAAATCAGCACTTGCTTTCCAACGAAACATGCAAATACTATTAAAGGATAGCAGGATAAGTTGTTTCCGCCCATGCATAAATGTTTCGTCCCTAGCTACTTAAGAATTTAAAGTTATATTACAAACCCTCCCAGGGCCAAAATGATGCATTGTTTTTTTTCCCGCAGGACTAAGTTTTTACTTCTCCTTAGCTGGAGAATTTTCCACGTTGGCATCACCTCCTTCTGCATCAGTCGGAGCTTCCTTCTCTGCGTCTTTGGCAGGCGAAGAGATATCTTCATCTTCTTCCGTTTCAGCTGCAGTCGGAGAAGCAGCGCCACCTTGTTTCTTTGAGCTTGTCCACGTATACTGGCTTCCGGATTGGGCGGGCCTGGTTTCCTCTTCGCGATCCTTCAAAAGCTCAGCTTCGAGAGGCTCGTCAGCAGGAAGAACCACCTTCTCATAGAATTCATCATGGCGGATCCTCCGAGCAATGCGTGTATCATAGCCGCTGACTGCGTCAAGCAGCGCATTGACATCAGCATCCGGAGGAACGCCAGAAATCACCCGGTCCAGGTTCAAACTCGGATTATGCGCTAAGCACATGGCCAAGGACATGGCAGCTGCACCCTGTGCTGAAGAAGATTGCAGGTCCACAACCAGCTCCGGAAGCAAATCCATCCTCTTGATGAGTGATACGTCTCCGACGTATCGATAATTTCTTATGTTCTATGCCATATTATTGATGATACCTACATGTTTTATGCACACTTTATGTCATATTCGTGCATTTTCTGGAACTAACCTATTAACAAGATGCCGAAGTGCCGCTTCGTTGTTCTCGCTGTTTTTGGTTTCGTAAATCCTAGTAACGAAATATTCTCGGAATTGGACGAAACAAAGACCCAGGGGCCTATTTCGCCACGAACCTTCCGGAAGACCGAAGAGCATACGAAGTGGGGCCACGAGGTGGCCAAACCACAAGGCGGCGCGGCCAAGGGGGGCCCGCGCCGCCACGTGGTGTGGGCCCCTCGTCGGCCCCCGACTCGCCCTTCCGCCTACTTAAAGCCTCCGTCGCGAAACCCCCGAGGCGAAAAACCACGATACGGAAAACCTTCCGGAGACGCCGCCGCCGCCAATCCCATCTCGGGGGATTCTGGAGATCTCCTCCGGTACCTCGCCGGAGAGGGGATTCATCTCCCGGAGGACTCTACGCCGCCATGGTCGCCTCCGGAGTGATGAGTGAGTAGTTCACCCCTGGACTATGGGTCCATAGCAGTAGCTAGATGGTTGTCTTCTCATCATTGTGCTTCATTGTTGGATCTTGTGAGCTGCCTAACATGATCAAGATCATCTATCTGTAATACTCTATGTTGTGTTTGTCGGGATCCGATGGATAGAGAATACCATGTTATGTTAATTATCAAGTTATTACATATGTGTTGTTTATGATCTTGCATGCTCTCCGTTACTAGTAGAGGCTCTGGCCAAGTTTTTGCTCTTAACTCCAAGAGGGAGTATTTATGCTCGATAGTGGGTTCATGCCCGCATTAACACCGGGACAGTGACAAAAAGTTCTAAGGTTGTGTTGTGCTGTTGCCACTAGGGATAAAACATTGGCGCTATGTCCGAGGATGTAGTTGTTGATTACATTACGCACCATACTTAATGCAATTGTCTGTTGCTTTGCAACTTAATACTGGAGGGGGTTCGGACGATAACCTGAAGGTGGACTTTTTAGGCATAGATGCAGTTGGATGGCGGTCTATGTACTTTGTCGTAATGCCCAATTAAATCTCACTATACTTATCATGACATGTATGTGCATTGTTATGCCCTCTCTATTGTCAATTGCCCGACTGTAATTTGTTCACCCAACATGCTTTTATCTTATGGGAGAGACACCTCTAGTGAACTGTGGACCCCGGTCCATTCTTTAATACTGAAATACAAATCTGCTGCAATACGTGTTTTACTGTTTTTTCTTGCAAACAATCATCTTCCACACAATACGGTTAATCCTTTGTTACAGCAAGCCGGTGAGATTGACAACCTCACTGTTTCGTTGGGGGCAAAGTACTTTGGTTGTGTTGTGCAGGTTCCACGTTGGCGCCGGAATCTCTGGTGTTGCGCCGCACTACATCCCGCCGCCATCAACCTTCAACGTGCTTCTTGGCTCCTCCTGGTTCGATAAACCTTGGTTTCTTTCCGAGGGAAAACTTGCCGCCGTGCGCATCATACCTTCCTCTTGGGGTTGCCCAACGAACGTGTGAAATACACGCCATCAAGCTCTTTTTACGGCGCCGTTGCTTGGGAGATCAAGACACGCTGCAAGGGGAGTCTCCACTTCTCAACCTCTTTACTTTGTTTTTGTCTTGCTTTATTTTATTTACTATTTTGTTTGCTGCATTATATCAAAACACAAAAAAATTAGTTGCTAGCTTTAGTTTATTTACTGTCTTGTTTGCTATATCAAAAACACAAAAAAAATTAGTTTACTTGCATTTATTTTATCTAGTTTGCTTTATTTACTACTGCTAAAATGGCCAACCCTGAAAATACTAAGTTGTGTGACTTCACTAGCACAAATAATAATGATTTCCTATGCACACCTATTGCTCCACCTGCTACTACAGCGGAATTCTTTGAAATTAAACCTCCTTTACTTAATCTTGTTATGCGAGAGCAATTTTCTGGTGTTAGTTCTGATGATGCTGCTGCCCATCTCAATAATTTTGTTGAACTATGTGAAATCCAAAAATATAAAGATGTAAATGGTGACATTATAAAATTAAAATTGTTCCCTTTCTCATTAAGAGGAAGAGCTAAAGATTGGTTGCTATCTCTGCCTAAGAATAGTATTGATTCATGGACTAAATGCAAGGATGCTTTTATTGGTAGATATTATCCCCCTGCTAAAATTATATCTTTAAGGAGTAGCATAATGAATTTTAAACAATTGGATAATGAACATGTTGCTCAAGCTTGGGAAAGAATGAAATCTCCGGTTAAAAATTGCCCAACCCATGGACTCGACTACTTGGATGATCATCCAAACCTTCTATGCAGGACTAAATTTTTCTTCGCGGAATTTATTGGATTCAGCTGCTGGAGGTACCTTTATGTCCATCACTCTTGGTGAAGCAACAAATCTTCTTGATAATATGATGGTTAATTATTCTGAATGGCACACGGAAAGAGCTCCACAAGGTAAGAAGGTAAATTCTGTTGAAGAATCCTCTTCCTTGAATGATAAGGTTGATGCTATTATGTCTATGCTTGCGAATGATAGGACTAATGTTGATCCTAATAATGTTCCATTAGCTTCATTGGTTGCCCAAGAAGAACATGTTGATGTAAACTTCATTAAAAATAATAATTTCAACAACAATGCTTATCGGAACAATTCTAGTAATAACTATAGGCCATATCCTTATAATAATGGTAACGGTTATGCTAATTCTTATGGGAATTCTTACAACAATAATAGGAATACACCCCCTGGACTTGAAGCCATGCTTAAAGAATTTATTAGTACACAAACTGTTTTTAACAAATCTGTTGAGGAAAAGCTCAATAAAATTGATATTCTTGTTTCTAGAGTTGATAGTCTTGCCTCCGATGTTGATCTTTTGAAATCGAAAGTTATGCCTAATAGGGATATTGAAAATAAAATTGTTACTACAGCAAATGCCATCCAAGTTAGAATTAATGAGAATATAAGATTAATGGCTGAACTCGCGTGCTAGGTGGGATAGAGAAGAAAATGAAAAACTAGCTAAAGAGGAAAATGTAGCTAAAGTTTGGACTATCACCACCACTAGCAATGCTAATGATTCACATGTTGCTGCACCTCCTACTATCAATGGTAAAATAATTGGTGTTGGCAATGCTTCTACTCCTAGTGCAAAGCGCGCAAAATTACTCGAAACTGCTAAAACTGCTGAAACTGTCTGTGATAAAACTGCTGAAATTTTTTCCAACCTTGGGGATGATAATCCCATTGCTTTAGATTGTAATGATTTAGATTTTGATGATTGCCACATCTCTGAAGTTATAAAGTTCTTGCAAAAACTTGCTAAAAGTCCTAATGCTAGCGCTGTAAACTTGGCTTTCACAAAACATATTACAAATGCTCTCATAAAAGCTAGAGAAGAAAAACTAAAACTTGAAACTTCTATTCCTAGAAAGCTAGAGGATGGTTGGGAGCCCATCATTAAAATGAGAGTCAAAGATTTTGATTGTAATGCTTTATGTGCTCTTGGTGCAAGTATTTCTGTTATGCCTAAAAAAGTCTATGATATGCTTGACTTGCCACCATTGAAAAACTGTTATCTGGATGTTAATCTCGCTGATAATGCTAAAAAGAAACCTTTGGGGAAAGTTGATAATGTTCATATTATGGTTAACAATAACCTTGTCCCCGTTGATTTTGTTGTCTTGGATATTGAATGCAATGCATCTTGCCCCATTATATTGGGAAGACCTTTTCTTCGAACCGTTGGTGCCACTATTGATATGAAGGAAGGTAATATTAAATATCAATTTCCTCTCAAGAAGGTATGGAACACTTCCCTAGAAAGAGAATGAAGTTACCTTATGATTCTATTATTAGAACAAATAATGATGTTGATGCTTCGTCTCTCGATGTTACTTGAGTTACACTTTCTGCGCCTAGCTGAAAGGCGTTAAAGAAAAGCGCTTATGGGAGACAACCCATGTTTTTACTACAGTATTTTTGTTTTATATTTGTGTCTTGGAAGTTGTTTACTACTGTAGCAACCTCTCCTTATCTTAGTTTTATGTTTTGTTGTGCCAAGTAAAGTCTTTGATAGTAAAGTAAGTACTAGATTTGGATTACTGCGCAGTTCCAGATTTCTTTGCTGTCACGAATCTGGGTCTACCTCCCTGTAGGTAGCTCAGAAAATTAAGCCAATTTTCGTGCATGATCCTCAGATATGTACGCAACTTTCATTCAATTTGGGCATTTTCATTTGAGCAAGTATGGTGCCTCAATAAAATCCATCTTTACGGACTGTTCTGTTTTGACAGATTCTGCCTTTTATTTCGCATTGCCTCTTTTGCTATGTTGGATGAATTTCTTTGATCCATTAATGTCCAGTAGCTCTATGCAATGTCCAGAAGTGTTAAGAATGATTGTGTCACCTCTGAACATGTTAATTTTTATTGTACACTAACCCTCTAATGAGTTGTTTCGAGTTTGGTGTGGAGGAAGTTTTCAAGGATCAAGAGAGGAGTATGATGCAATATGATCAAGGAGAGTGAAAGCTCTAAGCTTGGGGATGCCCCGGTGGTTCACCCCTGCATATTATAAGAAGACTCAAGCCTCTAAGCTTGGGGATGCCCAAGGCATCCCCTTCTTCATCGACAACATTATCAGGTTCCTCCCCTGAAACTATATTTTTATTCCGTCACATCTTATGCACTTTGCTTGGAGCGTCGGTTTGTTTTTGTTTATTTGTTTTGTTTGAATAAAATGGGTCCTAGCATTCACTTTATGGGAGAGAGACACGCTCCGCTGTAGCATATGGACAAATATGTCCTTAGGCTCTACTCATAGTATTCATGGCGAAGTTTCTTCTTCGTTAAATTGTTATATGGTTGGAATTGGAAAATGCTACATGTAGTAACTCTGAAATGTCTTGGATAATTTGATACTTGGCAATTGTTGTGCTCATGTTTAAGCTCTTGCATCATATACTTTGCACCCATTAATGAAGAAATACTTAGAGCTTGCTAATTTGGTTTGCATATTTGGTTTCTCTAGAGTCTAGATAACATCTAGTATTGAGTTTTGAACAACAAGGAAGACGGTGTGGAGTCTTATAATGTTTACAATATGTCTTTTATGTGAGTTTTGTTGTACCGTTCATCCTTGTGTTTGTTTCAAATAACCTTGCTAGCCTAAACCTTGTATCGAGAGGGAATACTTCTCATGCATCCAAAATACTTGAGCCAACCACTATGCCATTTGTGTCCACCATACCTACCTACTACATGGTATTTATCCGCCATTCCAAAGTAAATTGCTTGAGTGCTACCTTTAAAATTCCATCATTCACCTTTGCAATATATAGCTCATGGGACAAATAGCTTAAAAACTATTGTGGTATTGAATATGTACTTATGCACTTTATCTCTTATTAAGTTGCTTGTTGTGCGATAACCATGCTTCGGGGACGTCATCAACTATTCCTTGTTGAATATCATGTGAGTTGCTATGCATGTCCGTCTTGTCCGAAGTAAGAGAGATCTACCACCTTAATGGTTGGAGCATGCATATTGTTAGAGAAGAACATTGGGCCGCTAACTAAAGCCATGAATCATGGTGGAAGTTTCAGTTTTGGACATATATCCTCAATCTCATATGAGAATAATAATTGTTGCCACATGCTTATGCATTAAAGAGGAGTCCATTATCTGTTGTCCATGTTGTCCCGGTATGGATGTCTAAGTTGAGAATAATCAAAAGCGAGAAATCCAAAATGCGAGCTTTCTCCTTAGACCTTTGTACGAGCGGCATGGAGGTACCCCATTGTGACACTTGGTTAAAACATGTGTATTGCGATGATCCGGTAGTCCAAGCTAATTAGGACAAGGTGCGGGCACTATTAGTATACTATGCATGAGACTTGCAACTTGTAAGATATAATTTACATAACTCATGTGCTTTATTACTACCGTTGACAAAATTGTTTCATGTTTTCAAAATAAAAGCTCTAGCACAAATATAGCAATCGATGCTTTCCTCTTTGAAGGACCATTCTTTTTACTTTTATGTTGAGTCAGTTCACCTATCTCTCTCCACCTCAAGAAGCAAACACTTGTGTGAACTATGTATTGATTCCTACATACTTGCATATTGCACTTGTTATATTACTCTATGTTGACAATTATCCATGAGATATACATGTTACAAGTTGAAAGCAACCGCTGAAACTTAATCTTCCTTTGTGTTGCTTCAATACCTTTACTTTGATTTATTGCTTTATGAGTTAACTCTTATGCAAGACTTATTATTACTTGTCTTGAAGTACTATTCATGAAAAGTCTTTGCTTTATGATTCACTTGTTTACTCATGTCATTACCATTGTTTTGATCGCTGCATCCACTACATATGTTTACAAATAGTATGATCAAGGTTATGATGGCATATCACTTCAGAAATTATCTTTGTTATCGTTTTACCTGCTCGGGACGAGCAGAACTAAGCTTGGGGATGCTTGATACGTCTCCGACGTATCGATAATTTCTTATGTTCTATGCCATATTATTGATGATACGTACATGTTTTATGCACACTTTATGTCATATTCGTGCATTTTCTGGAACTAACCTATTAACAAGATGCCGAAGTGCCGATTGTCTGTTTTCTCGCTGTTTTTGGTTTCGAAATCCTAGTAACGAAATATTCTCGGAATTGGACGAAACAAAGACCCAGGGGCCTATTTCGCCACGAACCTTCCAGAAGACCGAAGAGCATACGAAGTGCGGCCACGAGGTGGCCAAACCACAAGGCGGCGCGGCCAAGGGGGCCCCCGCCGCCCTGTGGTGTGGGCCCCTCGTCGGCCCCCGACTCTGCCCTTCCGCCTACTTAAAGCCTCCGTCGCGAAACCCCTGAGGCGAAAAACCACGATACGGAAATGCTTCCAGAGACGCCGCCGCCGCCAATCCCATCTCGGGGGATTCTGGAGATCTCCTCCGGCACCCTGCCGGAGAGGGGATTCATCTCCCGGAGGACTCTACGCCGCCATGGTCGCCTCCGGAGTGATGAGTGAGTAGTTCACCCCTGGACTATGGGTCCATAGCAGTAGCTAGATGGTTGTCTTCTCCTCATTGTGCTTCATTGTTGGATCTTGTGAGCTGCTTAACATGATCAAGATCATCTATCTGTAATACTCTATGTTGTGTTTGTCGGGATCCGATGGATAGAGAATACCATGTTATGTTAATTATCAAGTTATTACATATGTGTTGTTTATGATCTTGCATGCTCTCCGTTACTAGTAGAGGCTCGGCCAAGTTTTTGCTCTTAACTCCAAGAGGGAGTATTTATGCTCGATAGTGGGTTCATGCCCGCATTGACACCGGGACAGTGACGGAAAGTTCTAAGGTTGTGCTCGTGTTGTTGCCACTAGGGATAAAACATTGGCGCTATGTCCGAGGATGTAGTTGTTGATTACATTATGCACCATACTTAATGCAATTGTCTCGTTGCTTTGCAACTTAATACCGGAGGGGGTTCGGACGATAACCCGAAGGTGGACTTTTTAGGCATAGATGCAGTTGGATGGCGGTCTATGTACTTTGTCGTAATGCCCAATTAAATCTCACTATACTTATCATGACATGTATGTGCATTGTTATGCCCTCTCTATTTGTCAATTGCCCGACTGTAATTTGTTCACCCAACATGCTTTTATCTTATGGGAGAGACACCTCTAGTGAACTGTGGACCCCGGTCCATTCTTTAATACTGAAATACAAATCTGTCTGCAATACTTGTTTTACTCGTTTTCTCCGCAAACAATCATCTTCCACACAATATGGTTAATCCTTTGTTACAGCAAGCCGGTGAGATTGACAACCTCATCTGTTTCGTTGGGGCAAAGTACTTTGGTTGTGTTGTGCAGGTTCCACGTTGGCGCCGGAATCTCCGGTGTTGCGCCGCACTACATCCCGCCGCCATCAACCTTCAACGTGCTTCTTGGCTCCTCCTGGTTCGATAAACCTTGGTTTCTTTCTGAGGGAAAACTTGCTGCTGTGCGCATCATACCTTCCTCTTGGGGTTGCCCAACGAACGTGTGAAATACACGCCATCAATGAGCTTGCGCACATCGCAGGTTCGGCTCTTCTTGATGTTGAGGTTGTGAAAGATTTTCCTGGAGGCGGAGATGAGATCCTTGCAGTCTTCACCGGCCAACTGTAGCAGGTCATCGCGCGGGAACTGGCTCCGACGTTCCTCATCATATCCGAGTGGATCTCGAAGATGCAAGTTGTTAAATACAACAAGTTACATGCAACATATGCTGTCATATGAGTTTCGAGGACGTACCCATGACGTCGGAGTTGAGCAGGTCCCAGCAGCTCTCTGCTGTCTTCATATACTTGCGAAGACCTCCAAGCTCTTTTTGCTGCTTCTGGATGATGTCGCTGTCAGTTTGTCTTTTCAGCTCAAACTCACCAGTTTTTCGAGCAAGCTCCGAGTTCTTCTCAGAAATTTTCTGTTCTGCCTCTGCGAGTTTTTCTTCAAGATTCTTCTGTGAAGCATGCAGAGTTTCCAACTCGGAGGAAGCTGCAGCGAGAGACGAGGAGGCACCTACTCATAGTTACATAAAGCATCAAGTTCGGAAAATGCGGAACATAATCCACAATCATCAGATAATCGGAAACCAACCTTGAGCTTCTGATAGTTGTTTCTTCAAATCCGGATTCTCCGCCTGGAAGCGCTGGATTTTCTCCGCCTGGCTGATGGTCACACGACGCTGCAGCGCAATGTTTTTGTGCAACTCGTAATGCAGGGCTTTTTGTTCCTGCAAACACAGTCAGAAACGGAGTGAGTTCCGCAATAATGGTTTAAGTCTTTCTAAAGCATTGTCGCTGGAAATTTTTTTTCCGCCATCATGCTTGGGGGCTACCACGACATTTAAATTTCCTTTCAGTTTGAGTTCTCTCTAAAAGTATTCAGACGCTAACTAATATAGTTTCCGCCTAAATACTTGGGGGCTACTGGGGAGTTACCTTTTGCTTGCAAACAAGCTTGTCGAAGAATTGGCCAACGTTTTTCTTGAAGTCCTGGATCTCCGACGTTTCAACGTCCGGTTTGCCCCAGGCATTGTTCAGCATAGCGTTGAGCAAATCTTGCTCCAGCTCCCACTTTTCCGCCTCCGTTAGTTTGTTAAAAAACTTTGTGGCATAGGCTTTCGGAGTGGAAGTAAGGTCATCCGGATCTCCGAAATTTTTGGGGAAAACGACCATATCACCTACGGTGGCCTCAGCTTTGCCGGAGGAATTAACTTCTGCTTCCCCCTGGCTTTGTCCTTCAGTTTCGTCGTTGATGGGGCCCTTGCCGCCGGAGCCATCTCCGCCCGCTCTGTCGCTGCTAACCGGAATTATTTTCGGTGGAGTGGGTGCGGCAGGAGCTGGAGATTGGTCCGCGGGAGGAGGAGAAGGCTGCAGGGGGGCTTGTGGAGCGCTTGGCGGAGCTGGCGTCGAGGGACCAACGGCGGGAGATTTCTTCTGCATATACTTAGTGATATGCTCCTGAACATTGGTCCGCGCGGTGGTGGGGTTCGGATTCCTGTGAGCAAGTAAAAGAAAAATATACATAACACAGCTTACCAAGATAAACAATGCACGTTACTCGGAAACTTACGTTGCACCCGGAATGTTGGGACGTGAGGGCTTTCCTGCTGTTGAAAGCATCTTCAGGCGCTCGCGCTCCGCCTTTCTGGAGTCGAGCGGAGGCGGTTTGGTCACCCTGGGTTTCTTGGCGGAAGCCTCGCCGCTGGCTCCGGCGTCGGAGCCGGAGACTTTGGCGCGGGAACGCTTTGAAGGTCGAGGAGCAGCTTTTCGGGGCACTCGTTCCTCTTCCTCCTCAGGGTCCTCCGGATCCTCTTCCACCGAGTCACCGCTAACGGGAACTCGGAGTATGGTGCGCAGGTTCTCCTCCGCCAAAGAATCGAGCTGCGAAAAGAGTGAGAAAAACAAGTTAAACACTTAGAAAATTATGAGAGGTTAAAGGAATGCGAAGGAATAAGTGCTTACCGGAGGACATTTGTCGTGTGTGCTGATATCCTTAATCAGTTCCGGGACCGGTTGGCCCCGAGCAATTTTCACCAACGTCTTGAACCTCCTCTTGAGGGAGTCAGCCGGAAGATCGTGGCGAGTGACCCGGAGGAGATCGTCCGCCCCAGTGTAAGCGCACATCAGGCGTGCGTTGTAGCGCAAGGGCTGGATCCTCCGGGTAAACCAGCTGAGGGTGAGCTGGGCTCCGGTTAGTCCATCGTGAACTAACCAGGAAATCCTCCGCGCAGCCTTCTCCAGTATGGGCGTTTGGGCAAGCGTGGGGATGAAGCTCCAGCTCGCCAATTCTTCCGGAGGCGTGTTGCTGAAGGGCGGGAGTCCATCGTGGACGCTCGGAACTGGCGCGTTCTTCACATAAAACCATCCGGCGTTCCAGTACCGGACGGATTCGTGGGAGTCGTGAGGAGGATACATCCGACCAGAGCGGAGCATGAACGTCATACTTCCGCAGTTTAGCATGGCCTTGTCCTTCGTCTCCTTCTTCACTCGGAAAAAGAATTGCCATAGTTTGACGTCGGGTCGGATCCCGAGATTCCCCTCGCAAAGAGTTGCGAAGTTCGAGAGCAGGAGGTAGGAGTTGGGGCAGATGTTGTGGGGCTGGAGCCCGTACGTGTCGAGGACGGAGAGGAAGAACTCCGAGCAAGGGAGCGATAATCCGCGCTCGACCCACGCCTTTGTCATGACGCGTTCATCCGTGTCGGGCTTGGGGACGTCGGAATCGCGTGTGAAGCTCCAATGCTCGGAGATCATGCCTTCGTTTTGAAGCTCCCGGAGCTCCGCGTCTGTAGTCTCGCAGGGCCACCATTGACCCCGCACCCCTTCACGGCTCCGGGCCTTAGAAGCTTTCTTGTTTTCCGCCTCCTGTACCTTGGCTGCCATTCTAGCTTGGCCTTGTAGCTCCTCTTCGAGCTCCTGAGCTGTTGGGATCCGGCCTAGTAAAGTACTCGGAAGAGGCGGAGAATGGTTGAGCAAGCCTAACGTCGGAAACATATGGTGGTAGGTACGCAATGGGATCCGGGCAAATTGGTTCCACGGCACCGGGATCCGGGCTACTCGGAGAACTACCGAGTGCGGTGAGGAGAACCGTGAGGCATGCTTCCGGCTGCACCCATGCGAGCTAAGTTGAGTAACCGGAAAATCTACGCTACAACTACTTCTTCTTCTACAAGACCGGTGCACGTACCGGCAATGGCGCGACGGTCCGGCGAAGTTCCGGCGAAGTAGAGGTCGACGAACCGGCGGTTTCGAGCCTCCGATGACCACGAATCGGCGGCGGAGTTGATTTCTTGATCAACCGTGGCGATCTTGGTTGGAGGAGAGGTTTGAGGCGGCGGCGCGTGAAGCTCCCGTGCGGAAGGTTCGCCGGAGTTGAGATCTGTCGGGCGGCGCGGCGCGAGGAAGAAGATGAAGTGGTAAGGTGCGGTGAAAGAATGACGAATTACCGAGCCGCGGGGTATTTATAGGCCACACGCGGAGATTCGGGATTCGGATCCAACGGTGGAAACGGAACGGTCGCACCGTTGGATGGATAACACGTGTCTTAGGTCAAGTGCGGTAAAACGACGTGGAGGTAACTTAACCATGCACTCCCGAAATTTCCGGCTAAAGATTCGCATCTGCGAAAATTTAGCGCGGGAAATAAGGAGGTTGTGCGCGGGAAAAATGGAATCTCCGTTACGATACCTATTCCGAAGACGAAGGATTTTCGAGTGGATGAACCCGGAATCAAGTAAAAGTTTTGAAGCTCTTCAAGATTCTCTTCGGATCCGAGCTGAATGAAGTCGGAGGAATGATGAATCTCGGAGAACTTCGGGGGCTACTGTTGTGGGTATACTTTATGGGTATATCAACGACATGGCCTAGATCCGGCAAGCTCGGGTGGCCCATAGTTGGTGATGAGGCATGTGGCCCATCGGGCGGCCCAGTTGCTGTAGATCCTGAAGGATGAAGTTCAGCCCAGGAACAGGAAGCCGGATATCAGCCGACCTACAAAGGACGCCGGATCCGTGACGGCCCATGAAGTATCCGGATCCAGCACGTACTTGGAGGGAGGCGGATCCTTGACGTACACGGCAAGACATTGTACCGTAGTTAGGCAACTTGTATTCCGGCTAGGACTGTCCATTTAAACCCTAGATCCGTGCGCCTTTATAAGCCGGATCCTGGGAGCCCTAGAGGCAGAACCACAGCTCATTGTAACAACGCGAAAGCGCCCAGATAATTCCAGACAAGCAGCAGTAGGCTCTGTCATCGTGCAGGTGTTCCGAAACTGGGTAAATCGCGTACCACCGTCCCGTGTGCACTCCACCCTATGGCTCCTACTTCTTCTCCCCCTCGTGAGGATCCCTCCTCCGAGGTACCGTCGATTAGGCAACGACACCGCCCGCTTAATTCTCGTTTAACTCTAGAGTTGCTCAATCTGTTACGACCTGCCCCAGAAGTTGCACTTACTTGAAAAAATTATCAAAGTTGGTACCTACTCGCAACCGCTGCCCCAAAAGTGGTACCTATATGTAATTTACTCGGCGAGGGACGCAAAACAGCGCCGCCGGCAGAGCCGGTCCGGTGATTTCTGGGGTGCTCTTCCCGTGTCGCGCCTCCTACTCAGCACCGTCTACCAGTTATCTACGGATCAGGCTGATAGCTAGGCTCGGATAGATCGGGCACACTGCTGGACACTGGCGTAGTACGTCTGATGGTGCGTGCTCCGATACTCACAGATGAGTACTAGTATACACGATCTAAAAAAAAGTACTACTCCAGTATACAACACTCCAATGCGGATGATACGCACGTATGTCGCATATGCAATGTAGCGTTGTCGTCGCCTGTGGCTTCTGAGTTCTGAGGGCATCTCCAACCGCACGACCCAAACGGACGCGCTGGGACGTCTAGTTTTGGTCGTTTGGGTCAGCCTCCGGACACGCGGATAGTCGAGGATGTCCGTGGTATTTTTTTGTTCCCCAACGCAGTGTCAGACGCAAATCACAATTTCCCTGTTCATACTACTACTAGGCCAAGAACCAGAGCTCCAGCGCCGTCCCATCGAGCCCCGGCCCGGCGTCCTCTGTTCCCGCCCCGGCGACCTGCGCCCCCACCCCGCCACGGCCCGGCGAGCTACGCCCCGCCGCCCCACGGCTCGCCCCGGCACGGCAGCTTCAGCGCTCAACGCAGGCCCGTTCGCCGCCCCGGGCGCGGCCCCGTTCGTCGTCGCGGGCGCCGCCCTCGTTCGCCGCCGCGGGCGCGGGCCATGGAAGGAGGAGTGCGGCGATGGCGACTGAGAAGAGGAGGGCCTCGCGGCCGGCGTCGTGGCGAGGGGCGTGCGCCGCCGGTGGCGCACGAGGCCTGGGAGGCGAGGCGTGCAGCTGGGCCGCGCCATCTTGAGGAGCTGCGAGGCGCACGGGACGGCGCGAGGTGGCGCGGCCCTGGGCGCGCGGGGCCGCTCCGTCTTGGCCTGGGCGCGCGGGGCGCGGCCGGTGCGGTGACCCAGCATACCACTGCATGTTGTAGTATACAAGTCGTTGATATGATCTTTGTGAAGGGGCTTCCTCACAAATTGCCATATCCCTCAGAGTGGTACAACAGAAACATTGCAGGTCATAACACTCCATACTTTATTACAAACATTGTCTTAACAAGTTGGTATTCTCACAAGTCCTATGAGAACACCCTAAGATACTACTAAAGTACAATTACAACTCATACTAAAGATGAAAGAGCTCAACAACTTATTTAGGTAAGTTCTACGTTGCTCGGCTCTATGATACTAGGGTATGTCACTACTCCTCCACCTCCGTGTCATCTGGTCCGTAGCCTATCCCATAGTCTACGCCTTCCACTCCGCCGGTAAGATCAGGTTCTTCGTAGACCAGCTCGTAGCTTCCTTCTGGTGCTCCATCGTTGATAGCCTCCACTTCCGGATCACAGTCTAGCAAGGGTGTCGAAAGAAAGTGAGTACAGAGGTACTCAGCAAGTTCTAAAAGAATAAAAGGTGTTTGATGCACTAGCTACGACCATTGATCAGGAAATCGCAGGTCAATGCATGTTTTGAAAACATTTCTTCAAAAGGTTGCTTTTATTATGAAAACTATGCCCGTCAGTCTTCACGGAGTTGACCAGAACTTCGTGGAGTTCCTTTCCTGCCGCGTTCGCAGTTCCCTCCCGGAACAAGGAGTGACAGCCACAATTTGATACACTCTGCAGAGGTGCGTTACTTTTCCCACAAGAGATCTCACCCTTTTTGCCATCCGCAGGGACTTGCCCCCGTTCACACTTCCTTTGGTGTGAGGCCAGGTATAAAGATCCAAGCCCACACCGCCTTCTCCGTGACTGCAAACCCACCCTTTTGTCCGACCGTACACCTCCAGTAGACTTCCCCCGATAATACGGCTTTACTCATGGTGTACTCCGGACAATCCCTCATAGATCGTTGAGCTTATCATCACTAATGGATGGGGATTTAAAAGGATTTCCCAACCTATTGCGGCAGTGCCTCCAGCACCCCACCAGCTCTCCGATCCGTTGGCGTGCAGAAGGGAAAAGATACAGCTGGCTTTTCCAGAGCCATTATAGATCTCATGGTCAACGCGGTTTGTACGGTGCTAGAATCACTGGACGGCATTGGTAATTAATCCTAGGGTGATATAACCCATTGCAATGGAACCTCCACCATATCAACACATACCATGGTTCCATTGCCATCCACATAGTCATATTCATAGTTGGAAAATAACATTTCATTTGCGATGCAGGAATGATAAGTATATAGCTTTGCATTAAAGTAGTAGAAAATAATCAAGTTGACATGAGCAAGGGTGAACTTGCCTGTGGACTGCGAGATAGTGCGGTTCAATGCGGTTGATGGAACCTGGACCTCGGGTTCGTAAGAAGCATCATTGTCCGGTAAGGACAATGTTATAAAAATCCAAATAATGCAATCATGGATGTATTATTTTATGTTGAATCCCTTTACCCCATTGAGTTATTACAATTTAGGGTTGTATTTAAGATTTATGTCTTTGACGGTAATTTACAATTGATTTAAAAGTATTAATCATTGTAATTCACACAAAGTACAACAATTCAAAGTAAAATGATTTTACTTGATAATTACCTTAGTCATTCCAAAATAATTTGAAATTATAGAGTTACCTCTATAGTTTTTGGAATAAAAAGAAATATAGTAGTTTTCTGGGAAAAATTCCCTTGTTCAAAAGAAATGACTTGGAATAATAGAATCTCATTTTGAAATGTTGGAAAATAAGTATTTGAACTTATTTGAGATTTTTCCTTGAATTTTTAATACAAGGAAATAATAAATTAAAATTCCAAGTTATTATTTAAATTCTGAAAATTCATAATTTTGAATTTGTTCCATAAATTCCATTTCATATTTTATTCTGATTAAGATTTATTTTTCATTTATAAATCCAATTTTTATTGGATTTTTAGAGTTGTTTATGATTTATAAAAATTTGGTAAAGTTTTGGTCTTTTATTAAATGTAAAATGACCAAAATACCCCCTGGACCCCTATTGGGCCCAGCCCAATTAAACTAACCCAGGGACGGCCCAAATAGGCTGGCCCCCTTTTGGGTTCGGTGGCGCCGAAGCGGCCCACCTCACTCACTCTCACTCGGCCCTCTCCTCACTCGACCTAACCCTAGCCTCTGGCGATCCCGTGGCGATGGCGTCGCCGCCATGGCCGCCGCCCTGCTCCGGCCATCGCCGGCCTCCTCCGCCGTAGCCCTCTACAGCTCCTGAACCGCCGCGAGCAGATCTATCGATCTGTCCGCGCCGTTTTTCCCCTCTCGTCCTCTCCTGGCGAATCGCCTCGATCTGGATCCACTGGAGAATCGCCTCGACGAACTCCGGCGAGATCTCGTCCTTGCCGATGACGTGCGCGCCTCCGAGATCGACCTGGCGCGGGTGCTGCTCGCAGCGCCTGTGCCGTCGTCTCCATGCTGTGCTGCTGTGGTGGTGTTCGTCGGCGTAACGCCGGCGACTTCCCTGGCTTTGCAGCTGCTATGGCCGCGCGGGCACTGCCTCGCCATGCCATAGCTTCTGCTTCCAGGCGCGGGTAAGGTCCTATGCTCCTCCTCCTTCTCTTCTGTGCGCCTCCCCTTGTTACTGTGCTTCTTCCTCCTCATGCTATGTCACTCTCTGGTGATCTTGTGATCATCTAGAGTCATGCTACTGCTGCGCAATCTTACTGTGCTTCGGTTTACTGCAAGCTCATGGTCAGATTACCAGTTACTGGTACTGGCACATGTCGATTTGCTTGCTGTTCATGCTAGGCTTGCTTCTCTCGCTACTTCTAGCTTGCTCTACACTTGCCCTGCTCTACTGTGCTTGCTTTGGCTTGATATACCCTGCTTGTTCATGCTTATGGGCTTGCTATGCTTACTGGTTTATCATACTTGCTTGCCTAGGTGTACCTGTGTTGCATCTGTGACACTTGTGTGTGTGCCAGAGGTGCCTGTGATATGATTCAGTACTAATTCTGCAAGCCAATGATCCTTTGGATCATTTCTTGCTTGTTGGCTAATCTCTCTGTGTAGCTTGGCTTGCTATGATTGATCAACTTGATCAATTGATGGTCAGTGATGGCTTACTGGCTAATACTGTGGTTAAATGATTCACTTATCTGGTGATGCTGATGCTCAAGCATCCCTGTGCTGTTGCTTACTTGTACTGTTGCTTATTTCTAGCTATCTAGACTTGCTCTAGTGGCTATGAATTAAGTTGTATTGCTTAACAGTATGCTGTTGTCATGCTTAGCATGGATCTGTGATAAATTCATGCTTAGATTACTTAATTATGATGAACTGCTTATGCAGTGATGATTTAAATGTCTTGCTTGTATATGAGTTTGCTGTTCATGATTCTTTTACAAGCAATTAAACTCTGAATCCATTTCTGGATAGTGATGTGATCTATTTGTCTTGCTCTTATTTGGTGCTAAGTGTGATGTGACCTCAGTAGCCTTGCTACCGATCGGTTGCTCACCTAGTTGGTTGGATCTTGTTGGCTACTCAACTTTGCTTGCATATTAGGGGATCATATTAAGTATGAATGCCAATATGCTTGCCTCGTGAAGAAATCTAGGGTTTCGATGGTTGCTTGCTTAGGATCTTCCGTGTAGTCTTAGCTGCTAATCTATGCTATCTACTCGGTGCTATCCGTGCATGTGATCTTGCTAGTGTGCATCTCGTGCATGCTTTCTAGCTTCTGTGCACATGATTTGTATCTGGATGGTTTCTGTCTTAGTAGCTTTTGACTGGCAGTAATCCTTGGTGAAAACCAAGTGATGATCTACCCATATGAGCATCTGCTCATCCTGTTGTGGGTATACTTCATAGGTGTACCATCGACAGTGCCTAGATCCGGCAAGCCCGGGTGGCCCACAGACGGTGATGAGGCATGTGGCCCATCGGGCGGCCCAGCTTGCTTGATCATGA
>NC_061508.1:87450279-87511468 GCF_022539505.1 Lolium rigidum
ATCTGGGAGCCCTAGAGGCACAGCCACAACTCATTGTAACAAGACGAAAGCGCGGATAATTCGGACAAGCAGCGGTAAGGCCTGTCATCGTGCGAGGTGTTCGAAGGCTGGGTAACTCGCAATACCTGCAAATCCCGTGTACCCTCCATGCACTATGGCCCCTACTTCCTTCTCCCCGTGAGATCCCTCCTCAGAGTATCGCGTACCACCGTCCCGTGTGCACTCCGCCCTATGGCCCCTACTTCTTCTCCCCCTCGTGAGGATCCCTCCTCCGAGGTACCGTCGATTAGGCAACGACAGTCCTCCTCCACTTCCTCATCCTCCTCATCGGACGAGATGTCTTCGCCCCAGAGAGCATCATCGTCGTCCTCCTCCTCCGAATCCCCATCAATGACGAAATGGAGGTTGTCCTCCCCATCGGTCAGGGATTCATCATCCTCTGACCAGACGGAGAAGTCCCAGTCCGCCTCGTCCCATCGCTCCGGGGCGCGTATGTCCTCCGGCGTCGGCTCGCGGGAGGAGGAAGACCGGTAGGAAAGACCGGAGGAGGAAGAGGAGGAGGAGTCCATGGTGGGAGAAGGGTTTTTCGAGTACTACAGAGGAACAGAGGATGAGGAGGGGATGAAGAAGCAAACTGCTCGATGCGGTTAAATAAAAGGGATATGGTGGAGATTCTGCGGGATATGCGGTTTTTCGAGTACTACAGAGGAACAGAGGAAGTGGTGCCCAAAGAAAAAAAAATTTGCCCGGTCACGCGGAGAAGTTGAGAAGGCAAGTCATCATGATGAAGGGTACTGCGACGGTTCTGCTCTGCCACGACATGACCCGACGAAGAAAAGCGAGTGATTTTGGAATTATCATTTCCAAAACCGGAGGGCATGTGTTATCACCGGAATTTGACCGGATCGAGGTGGGCGCGATTAAGATGGGCTTGAAGAATATACATGGAAGATATACATGAATCGGCCTTGTATACAAAGTTTGGGCTAGTTTGCCCGTGTATCTGTAAATATAGTAGGATACGTGTCGGTTAGATAGAATTTGGCTCGTGCGCGGTTGGGATTATTCCCACGTTAGGAAGTCTACGGACTATAAATATGTATCTAGGGTTATTGAGAAAGACAACAATCACGTTCATCACAAACCAATCTAGGCGCATCGCCAACCCCTTGTTTCGAGGGTTTCTTCCGGGTAAGCATCATGCTGCCTAGATCGCATCTTGCGATCTAGGCGATATACGTTTATTCGTTGTTCATGCGTTGCTCGTGCTAAAGCCTTGTTGATGGCGAGCAACGTAGTTATCATAGATGTGTTAGGGTTAGCATTGTTTCATCGTGTCACATGCTTTTGTCCATGCAACCCTTAGACGTCTAGCCGCCCCTACACCTATCTTAGGTGTAAGGGCGGCACCTCGCTTGATCATTGTTTAGTAGATCCGATCTGTTATGATTGCTCCTTGTTCTTCAAGGATTAGTTTAATATATGCATAGTTAGGCCTTGCAAACGGGTTGAAGGATCCAGTAGCACGTAGGGTGTAGTTTGCTAGCCCTAGATAAGATGTTCCGGGGATCAACTTCATGTTGGTTTTTAGGCCTTGTCTAGGGTCGGTTTATTATCACCGTGCGTGGCTGCCAGGCTCAATCACGCGTAGGATGTTCCGATTATGTGGTGAAAACCCTAAATCGTCGTAGGTCGTTTTAGCTTCATATTTATCAAGCAGGACCACCATGTGATCGTATACCTCATACGAATCATGGGTGGATCGGCTCCTTGAGCCGATTCACAGGACAACCTGAGAGCCGATCGAGGCTCGTATTTAATGTTTACGTGTATGCCATGCAGGAAACTAAGCGAAGCAAATCCATCACCTTCCCGACCGGGTATAGGTCGGGTGGCACGCCCTTGCACCAGGCATCGGACGTGCGTGCCGAGGCTTTGCGGGCCGTCGCTCGAGGGACCAGGGCCAGCCGCAGTCCTGGGAGCCTCCCGGCTCTACTGTGTTGCCCGTCGTTGCTCGCCGGTGGGTTTCTGACCGCAACAATTACATAGATTCGAACGAGATTCGACTAAATTTAAACTAAACCTAATCTAGAAGTACTTGCGGCGGCCGGATGAGTCGTAGTACTGGTGAAAGTTGTATATGTCGTCGGTGATGACCTCCTTCTTGACACGCTCGTCAGGCTCGTCGACGGGCTCGTCCTTCACCAGGCCGCTTGGTCCTGCCTCGCCATCGTCAGTGAGGTCCACGAGCGGCTTGCTGGTGTCGCGGATGGACATGGTGACCGCCGTGTCAATGTCGCCCCTCCAGGCGTCCTTGTTGTTCTACGACGCCAAGCACACCGCTCGCAGCCCTGGGCAGTCCTCGGGATCGTCGCTGCTGGCGATGAGCCGCTGCTACCGCTCGTACTCCGCCAGCAGCACCGCCTTTCCCGCTTCCTCATCGTCCTGCTCCTCCTTCACCTCTCTTGCTACCGCTGCCGCCGCGCCTCGGATTGACGGGCGTCGCCGGCTACTCCTTCACCACGTGCTTGGGGACGGTGTAGGCCGCGGAGCGATACGACGAGGACGGCGTCGATCGGGCGGTGGTGGTGAGGACGACGCCTCAAACCTTGGAGTGTCGTTGTGGATGCCGTCGATGACGTTCTGCAGAGTGCGCCCCAGAACGCCACAAAACAGGACGCGCCCGTCCCTATTCCAGCTATTCGGCCCGCCGACGAAGCCGATGGTGTTGTGCATCTCCATGTCGTACTGCACCAGACAGTACGCGATCCACCATGCGTCATTGCCTTTGGCCGCCCAGGTCGGATCGGCCCACTCCTCAGCGTCGAGTGCAGACCGCCGGGCCCTGATGGCATCTCTCCAGCGCTCCGTGTCCGGCGACATCGGCGGCGGGACGCTATGCCGTTCACGGACATCTTCCAGCCGCCGCTGCTTGGCAGGCGCATGTCCAGCGGGACGGGATATCCCGCGCGGTACAGCGCCCACGCCTCCTTCACGGTGAGGTTTCCGTAGCCGAAGCCGTTCGCCGCGGCGATCTTGCGGGAGGACGACGACATTGCTTGGAACGGCGAGGAGAATATCTGGGGGCGGCGAGGAGAAGATTTGGGAGCGGCGAGAGATTGGGATGAACCGCATGGCCTCTTAATGTACAACGGCGGCAGGCAAAGCGGTAGCGGGTCGTTGGACGCAATAACGGAGGCACGGACGGCTACGTGGCCATGCACGACGAGACGAGTCCCTGCGTCGCCCGGGAAAACTGGGACGGCATTAACGTCGCTTGACCAAAGGTAGGCGACGGGGTTTTAGGCTTCCGAGCCGCTGACGCGTCGATCCCGCCACGCCTCGCCTCGCTTTTCGTTGTATCCGGAATGCCCGGAGCGGCTCCTGTGGAGCGGGGACGGGTTCGGGGCGCCGGACACCGTATCGGGAACTTTTTTTTGTCCAACACTTTCCAAATCTTTATAGGGACTGATACGGGCATGGAGCCCTGTGTGGAGCCCACATTCAGGACTCCACCAGCCTAATTATATTAGTTTATGTAATGGTCATATGTGGGCCAATTAGGGTTTTTGTTGATTTGTGTCAGTTTGGTTTGGGCCTGTCCAAACCAAGTTAGGGAGGCCCACTAGGGCTGGCCGGCCACCATCCCCCTCATATAAGGTGGAGGGACGGCTAGGGTTAGATAGACAAGTTTAGACTAAAGATTAGGGTTTACCCCATTGCGTGTGTTCACGTGTATCATCCCTCCGGGGGTACGGCGGTGCCGTTTATCTATTATATCCGCTGCGAAGGTTCTTGTGTTCATGAAGGATTATCTAGCTCAAGGTTTGAGGCATATCATTCATCGATCCGTTGCTTGCTGGATTCGTTCCCTCTTCTCCAGGCTGCGTCCATCGCGTTGTTGGGAGGATTTACTATCCTGGGTTCTCGCTGTGAAAGATCGGGCAACACCTACGAGGATCTGTTGGGATCCTCCTTATCATGTGGTATCAGTTTTCTGGGTTGCTCACGGCGAGGTTTTGTTCATAGATCTCATCTAGATCGGTTTGCATCGGAGGAGATTGGTTCTAGATTGGAGGAGATTGGCTCTCGGTCGAAGGAGGTTGATTGGAGGAAGTTTGGAGATGTTGTGGTGCAGTCTGGCTATCATCCATGGCTGTTCCAGGTGTAAAAATCGCGAAATTCGGAGTTTGGGATCGGGAAGAAGAAGCAAAATCGTGACCCGATTCGGTCCCACGTCCGTCCGACCGGCTGCAGGACCGGCCGGGCCGGTTCCAGACCCGGCCAAACCGGGCCCCAGACCGGCCACTCCAGTCCAGACCGGACCCCAGGCTGGTGCCAACCGGGCCAAGTCCAGGGGCATCTGCCGGGCCTGCCGGCGCACAGGCCGGTCAGACCGGGCCATGGGCCTGCCCAACCGGCGCCCAGGGCGGTCCAACCGGATGCTGGGCCGGGCAGCCAGCTGCTGCTGCGGTTGTTTTCTCTGCTGATGATGTTGATGTTGTTGCTTCGTTTCCGGGCGATGTGTTGGGCATGCGTTGTTCTCATCGGAAGATCTCAAGTGTCGTTTCAATGATTACCTTGACATACGGAAGGGAGTACAACGTCACGTGTCTGAACTGAAGTGGTATTTACACCATTACGCGTCAGTTGAGGAATATGAACATTGGGAAAGGAATATGGAATTGGGTTTCAATCGCTGTCGCACATACAATAAGGAGTTCAGTGGATATGATGCATATGTTCTCGCTCACCGGCGTGTGGACGAGGAGTTGGACACTTATTGGTGTAATGCAGTTGATAGAGGCGACTTTGTTTGTACTTGGAAGGACTTCAGGACGTTTCTTCGTGCTGGTTTATGGTTACCGTTGGAGGAACATGAGCAGTCGTCCAGAGTTGTACATGCAATAGAGGAAGTGGGCAAGTGCATAGTTCCTATTTAGGAGGTTGTTCCACTACCGACAGTCACTAAGGGCGAGGTGATATCTTCAGAGGAGAGGAAACCTGGCTCTGATACCAAGAGCACTACTGTGACTGTTGAGGAGGATGTACCATTGAGCGGGCTGAATATGCAACTCAAGAAGGTACAAGGTGATGCTTGCAAGACAATTGACAAGGTTCAGCGGTGGAGTTTGTTTCAGACTCAGTGCTTTATCAAGGGAAGGGCTTGCAAGTTGATGATTGATGGTGGTAGCTGTACTAATGGCATTAGCAAGGCGATGGTGGCAGCATTGGGGTTGTCTACATGGCGTCTTCCTGAACCTAAACGTCTTGAGTGGTTGAATAGCTGTGGTATGCTGAAGATTGCTCACAAGGTGTGTGTGCCATTTACAGTTGATGAGTATGTTGATGAGATAGAGTGCGATGTGTTGCCATTGGAGGTGTGTGGATTGCTACTTGGGCGTCCATGGCAGTATGATCGTAATGTGACACATGCTGGGAGAGCAAAAACATATTCTTTTATGCATGGTAGCAAAAAGCGGACTTTGAAGCCTATGTGCCATTTACAGTTGATAAGTATGTTGATGAGATAGAGTGCGATGTGTTGCCATTGGAGGTGTGTGGATTGCTACTTGGGCGTCCATGGCAGTATGATCGTAATGTGACACATGCTGGGAGAGCAAAAACATATTCTTTTATGCATGGTAGCAAACAGCGGACTTTGAAGCCTATGGGTGATGATCATATCAAGTCCGATGTGGAGTTAGTGGTGCGTAAGGAGAATTTGCACAAGCCTAAAGTGCAGCAAGAGGTACATGATGTTCCAAGCATTGATGTTGATGATGTTTCAGCCATGCCTGTAGATGGCAAGCCAGTTCTTGTAGGTGACAAGCCGGATGAAGCTACACTTATTGATGTGGATGTTGCAGCATGTGCTACAGTTCCAGTTTGTGTTGATGCTAGTATGCAGACTGATGATATTTGTGCTGATGGTGTTTCAGTACATATGGCGCAGATGTGCGTGGGGGAGTGGGAGGCGAGCGCATTAGTGGAGACAGTGGGCAGCGGCACTACCGTGCTAGGAGTACTGCAGTCCAGTTTTCCGCGACACCGTGGATGCATCGAGGAAAGGATGGATGTGTGAGACATCTATGTGGCTCAGGAATTACACATCTTGTGCAGGGTCATGTGCAGCGACACAAGGATCCATCAAAACGTCGCAAGAAGAAGGTATTGGTGCCAAATTCCAAGCTCATGTGGAGAAGAAAGGAGGCGCAAAGTGATGTATCAAGTCAAGCAGGCCGCGAGGGAGGATGTGGTGTGGAAGGCAAGCAAGACTTGAGGACGGCGAGGAAGTGTCATGTTCATATCACGTCACCTTTTCCAGAAGACCCTCACGCGTTGGGAACAACGCTTCTTGAAGGGGGGAGGATGATACGGGCTTGGAGGTCTATGTGGAGCCCAGATTCAGGACTCCACCAGCCTAATTATCTTAGTTTATGTAATGGTCATATGTGGGCCAATTAGGGTTTTTATTGATTTGAGTCAGTTTGGTTTGGGCCTGCCCAAACCAAGTTAGGGAGGCCCACTAGGGCTGGCCGGCCACCATCCCCTCATATAAGGTGGAGGGACGGCTAGGGTTAGATAGACAAGTTTAGACTAAAGATGAGGGTTTACCCCATTACGTGTGTTCACGTGTATCATCCCTCCGGGGGTACGGCGCTGTCGTTTATCTATTATATCCGCTGCGAAGGTTCTTGTGTTCATCAAGGATTATCTAGCTCAAGGTTTGAGGCGTATCGTTCATCAATCCGTTGCTTGCCGGATTCGTTTCCTCTTCTCCAGGCTACGTTCATCGCGTTGTTGGGAGGATTTACTATCCCGGGTTCTCGCTGTGAAAGATCGGGCAACACCTAGGAGGATCTGTTGGGATCCCCTTATCAAGGACAGTTTGGAAACGCGACTGAAGATGTTATGCCACGCCGATCGATCGACGTGCCAGCGTGGTGGCGGCCCGCTGGATCCGGGACAGCCTTGTCGTCGGTGGTAAATCAGGGCGTTTCATTTTCGGATGCAACAACCCTCGTCTTTTTCTAGGCGTGCTGTCGGCGGTAGCGCGGCAAAACGGCATCAGGGCATCTCCAGCGGCGCTACGCATTTCGGACGCCCAAAAGTGGTCGCGAGCGTCCGTTTGCGTCGCCCCGCGGACATATTTTGTCCGCGCGTCCGTTTGCGTCTGGGTGTGCTTCCACCGGGGCGACCCATTTTTTGAATTGCAACATAGTTAAAAACATTCAAAGTAGTACATAAAAATGCATAAAAACTATACAAAGTAGATCTATAGGCCTAGACTACTTGCTTCCTGACGGGACGACAGGGTTGTTGCGTCGCTCCGTCGCCTGCTTCTCTGCCGCCTCCCGCGCGGCCGCTATGGCTCGGTGCGCCGCCGCGTCCTGGCTCAGTGCCTGCTCCAGCCTCGCGTTGGCGGCATCGTCCTTGAGCGTCTCGAAAGACTCGACGATGGCCCTCTGCTCCGCCGCCCTCTCCTCCGGCGTAGGTGCATCAGGGTCATCGGAGGACCAAGATATCTCCGAGTCGGAGTCCTCTACTGCAGCGGCGGCCGCCGACTGCGGCTGTCCCGGCTCGGCGTCCAACGCCGCGTGGCCCGCCGGCTCCTCCTCGTGCTTCCTTCTCCGCTTCGGCCCGGGGCCGCGGCGTCCCCGACCGGGTGGAGGAGGTCGGTGCTGTCTTCGGAGTCGAACTCCTCGGAGGAGCTCGTGGCCGGAGGAGGTGGAGTGGGAGGTGAAGGTGGAGGTGGAGGCGCGGCAGCCTGGCCGCGTCCGGCGCTGCTCATATGGTGGATCTGCTGGAGGCTGAGAGGAAGCGGCGCTACGGCAGCGGCGGCTAGGGTTTAGTGGAGAGGAGATGAGATACTTGCGCCCTGTATATATATTATATAGGTCGGAGGCAGGGCGACGGCCGTGCCACGCGTGGCATCGCCATTACTACGTGCGCAGAGGTAGGCGATGGCCGCGCGCCACGCGAGGCATCGCCATTTACGTGGCCGCAAACTGCCGAAGCGACGCCTCGCTGCCAGTGGCGGAGAAGACGCATCGATGCTGCGTCACTGCCAAGCGGGCCCGACGAAACGTCCGCCAGACGCGAGCGGACACTTTCCGCGTCCGCCGAGCGTCCGTCAGAGACGCATCCCATGCGCATATTTGGGCCAGGTTTGCGTCTCAGCGGACGGCCCGGTCACTTTGCATCGCCCCGCTGAAGGTGGTGCCAGACGCATTTCCGATCACGGCGGACGAAAACGGTGGCTCAGCGACGTCCAGGCGAAGACTAGACGCCCAGCACTACATGTGCTGCGTCGACCAAGCGAAACCTGGTCGCTAGCGCCCGAGCGAGCCCGCCTCTGTGCCGTCTGTCTCTTCTTAATCTAAGTTTGCGCACGAGACTCGCTGGCAATGGCAGGTAGTGGCGCCGGTGAGGGGAGGTTGAAGCCTTGAAGGGGGGAACACTGTAAGTACGTATGGGCTGTGTGTGTATGTGCAGCATATGCTGACACTGTGCGCAACGTAGCGGTAGCGAGAGCAGCTACGCTATGTATAGGAGAATCTCGTCCAGTACAGAGCCCTGTCTGTGTAGTGTAGCCTGTACGCCGCGCCGCGCCGCGGAGGTATTCTATCCCATACATGAGGAGGCCATCGAGTGCACTAATCAAAGCACCTCGAACAACGAGCCATGGCAATGGCAATGGCAGTGCCCAGCCAGACATTGCTCCTGCGCCCAATTCATGTCGTTCGCTAGCTCCGTCCGTGACGATGTGAAAAGGGCGAGAGGGAGCCGGGCGTGAACTGCCGGTGCGTGAAATGACACCTGATCCGTCCGTCCCGCCGGTCGCCGCTTTCATCAAAGCCGATGGTGCCGGGATATTTTCTCCTTTCAAGCCGGCCCCTCTAAGGGCATCTCCGACGGGACGACCCATCTCGCGCCCGCGCGTCCGGATGGGTCGAGTCGGACAAAAAAACGACCCAACTCGGGGACGCACCGCAAAAGCGGATGGCCGCGGCGTCCGGAACGACGGAAACCCGGCCCAAATCTGGGCCGGGTTTGCGTGGCCACGGATGGCACGCGGCGTCCTCGCGTGTCCGCCTTGTCCGCCTGGCTGGCCCACATGTCGGTGCCCTAGTCCTATTAAATGTGGACTGGGGAGGGGGACTATCCCTATCCAGTCCCCACTATCCACTCCGGCCGCACGCGCGAGCTCGAAGCTTCCGCGCCGTCATGGCCCCGAAGCGTGAGTTCGCGCCGTCCGCCAACGACCACGAGGCCGGCAGCAGCCGGCCAGTCGCGCCGCCGGCGTTCTCCATGGGGCCGCCGGCGACGCCCAGACGCGACCAGATCTACGTCACCGTACCGGTGGCGCAGATGTTCTAGGACGCCGGCGTCCCAATGCCGTGGGGGGACGTGCACCTCCCCCACGGCTGGCACCTGAGCCCAGATCAAGTTTCGGTGCCGCCCATCCCGGCGTCAGGCCGCGCCCGCGTCGCAAGTCCCAACTGTGACTTGTGGTTCAAGGTGGAGCACGATGCGCGCCGGCACACGTGCTTCACGTCGGCGACGGCGCGGCCTCGTGCGCAGCCGCGCACACCTGCAAGGCGGGCAGGCCGCCGCCCCGGCGGCCTGTACATCGACAGCCGCGGCCCCGGCCAGCGGCCCCGCCGCAGGCCCAGCGCCAGGAGGACGAAGACGACCCGGAGCCGCGGGCGGCGCTCGCGGCGTCCCGCGAGCAGATGCGACCTCGACGAGCTGGCCAAATGGCCGCACCTCGCCGAGACGCTGCGCGCCTCCGCCCTGGCGGAGAAGGCCGGGAAGGCCCAGGAGAACGCCCAGGCGGAGGCGTGGGCCTTCCTCGAGATGGCGCGCCGGCAGGAGGAGAAGGCCAGGAAGGCCCAGGAGAACGCCCAGGCGGAGGCGTGGGCCTTCCTCGAGATGGCGCGCCGGCAGGAGGAGGAGCGCCGGGCCGCGCTCCGGGCGGAGGAGGAGGAGCAGCTCCGCAAGGAGTCCACGCGGAGGGCGCGACTGCGCAGGCCGGCGATCCCGCCGAACCCGCACTCCGCCTGGGAAAGGGCGCAGTGGTCGCCCTGGCCGGAGTCCCCGCCACCCTCCGGCGTTTCTAGCCGGAACAGCGCTTCGCCGCCGGGGGACGTCGTCGTCATCGACGCCGACGACGACGAGTACTACTGGGGTAGTACTGCCGGCGGCCACCGCCTGCTCGCAAACCCTGGCTAGGGTTTTTTTTTTAGTTTAAAGCCCATATAGGGCCTTTTTTTGTGTAAAAATTACCCAAAATAGGGCTAAGTTTAATTACCAACTAGTTTAAATTTATGTTTTTTGTTTTCCTTTTTCATTTTGATTTTTGTTTCATTTATTTCATATGCGCTGCGTCCGCGCGTTGGGCGCAGCGCGCGATCCAAACGAACACGCGGACACGGGCGGCTGTCCGTGTGTCCGCTCGGCCACCCAAATGGCCCAAAACGCCGACCCAGTGCGTCTGTTTAGGTCGCGCTGTTGGAGATGCCCTAGCGTTTCCGTCGCACACAGTCGCGCTGCTCCTGGCGCCTTTGTACGTACAGTACGTTCCGGGTGTGCCCGGTTATCTGTGTTTGACAGCCGGGCCGAAATGAAAGGACTCCAGCGGTCTATGCGTTTTGGCCGAGAATCGTTTCTACGGCACGAAGCGGAGGGAGCAGTGTTTTTCTTGTTTCTACGTGTTTGTCGTTGGTACCCCCGACTGGCTAGCTAGGCGGTCGAATGCGGTGTCAGTAAAAGGCTGGCCTTGCTTCTATGGGGTGTCTAGAGTACGGTCAAGGATGAGCATTTCTTAGTTGATCCACCTCGATCCGTCTAATCAATCATCTGCTGTCTTAGGTTTGTTAGTGCATCTCCACAGCGACCCGGACGTTTGGAACCTGGGTGTGCGCGCACCCATTTACGAAAAGTTCAAAAAAATGCTATTTAAAAGTTTCAAAAAAATGTGAAGTAAAATTTTGCATGTACATATTATGTTGATACTTACTCGTGTGAGTTTTCACGAAAAAATACCATTGTGTGTGGCCTGCATAAAAATGACAAAATGTCCAAATGAGAATAGTGAATATGAATTTCACTATTCATAGGAATAGGAATTTGCATTTTGTCATTTTTGTGTAGGTCACACACAATGGTATTTTTCTGTGAAAACACACACGAGTAAGTATCAACATAATATATACATGCAAAAATTTACTTCACATTTTTTTGAAACTTTGAAATAGCATTTTTTTGAACTTTTCAAACATGGGTGCGCGCGCACCCAGGTTCCATTCACCATTTTCGATCTCCACAGCCCCAAATATCACCGGCAAGGGCGACGGTACCGTTGTATGGGGAGCGCCGGCCCAACAACTTCTATTTAGGGGAGCTGCTTCTACATCGGTGTCCTCCATACGACATTTCGGTAGATGATTTAAATTTAAAACTTAAACAAAATTATAGAAATTCAAATAAGTTTTTGAATTTAAAGTTTGTGCTAACACACGGTCACTAAATTCAAATAGGTTTTCGAATATGAAGTTTGGGCTAACATACGTCCATTGAATCACCGTCTAGTCTGGCTGCAAAAAACAACTTCGGCTTCTAGACCAAATGATAAGATGAACGGGGTCATGGGCGGCTCAACCTCGACGACGTCCTCATCATCGGCGAGCTCCGGCGGCCGCTCCATCGCTGCAACAGGATCCACAGTCGCCGGGGGAAGCATGAACATCGACGGTGCCGGCAGAGACATGAACGTCGAGGGTGCCGGTGGAGACGCGGACGCAGCTCGCGCCGCCAGCACCTCTTGGCCAATGCGCTCGCGGTAAATCTCGTGCCACACCCTTGCTAATGGGTCTATCTTCTCCATGTCAACCATCAAGATCTTGGATTCTTGAGATATCTTGGCCAAAGAAAGCTGCATCGCTTCGTTGGTGGCCTTCATGGTAGCGGCGTGAGCTTCCATCTTCGTCGCCTCCACCTTCTCCCTCTCAAACTCGATCTTCATGTCTTGCTTGTCTAAGATTGCTTTCCACACGACGGCGGCCCTATCCGCCTCTTCCTTGTTCTCCATTGAGAAGGTGGATATCATCTTCTCGAGGGAGGCGTCCATACCGGCAAATGCCGACGCCGCATTCCTCTCGGCCTTGGCCTTCTTGTTGCCAATGGAACGCCCGGTGGAGGCGCCGGCTGGATCGACTGGCCCATCTTCCCCGTCGTTGTTGAGAGTGTGGCGGATGTCATCCCATTTCTTGCAACCTTGTAGCTTGTTGAAGCAATGCATGAAGGGTAAATCTTTTTCCTCGTGTTGGTGCTTGTACATCTTGATGGCTTCGAGCATCTAACAATAGATGATGCAATAACAAGTTATAGAACAAGATGGATCATCAAATAGATACACTATGATGCATTATGAAATAGACATCACCAAATGGACATAGATCATACCCAATCCACCATCGTCTTGCTGCTCTCCTTCCGACCCTTAATCTTTTCATAGTAGCAATGTAACTTGCTACACGCCGCCTTGATGATATTCCAACGGTGGGAGAGGGCGCCCTCGTTCGGATCATGTTAATGGTGGCATACTCACCATAGTTCTACTTCTCGTTGAAGGAATCAAGGATGCTCTTGTAGTAGTTGTCGAAGGATTGGTTGGCGCCGGTGATGGGGCAAAAGCTCACTTGCTTCCATGCGTCGATGACACATTCATCCTCCAAAGACCTCCACCTAGGACCACGAATGCCGCATGTTCGTCGTCGCCGTGGTGGTCACGACGATGTCGGCGTCGGTCAGCTCCTCCTGGACCTCCTCCTCCTCGATCACCTTCGTCCTCGTCGGCCTCTTGTTCATACTCGTCGACGGGGGGTTCGTAGGCGTGGCCTCACGTATGAGGCCGGTGTGGATCTCGTCCCCGGGGGCAATCTACGCAACAAGTTACCTATTTTGAGTCGTCAGGGGTGTCTACGATGCACATAACACATAAAAAGGAAGGATACTCACCTCGTCGTCGCCCATGGACACGCCGGACGTGCTGCCGAACACCTGCTGGGCGCTCCTGCTCTCGTCGGCGAAGAGGTGGCGGGGAAGGCCGGTGCCGTCTGTCACGTGGCCGTCGGTGCCTCCCGGGTGGCTGATGTCTACGGGTGCTTCTATTCTTGTAGACAGTGTTGGGCCTCCAAGAGCAGAGGTTTGTAGAACAGCAGCAAGTTTCCCTTAAGTGGATCACCCAAGGTTTATCGAACTCAGGGAGGAAGAGGTCAAAGATATCCCTCTCATGCAACCCTGCAACCACAAAGCAAGAAGTCTCTTGTGTCCACAACACACCTAATAGGTGCACTAGTTCGGCGAAGAGATAGTGAAATACAAGTGGTATGAATATATATGAGCAGTAGTAACGGCGCCAGAAAAGTGCTTGTCTGGCGTGTGGTTGATGGTGGTAATATTGCAGGAAGTAAAGATGCGATAGAAACGAGTAAACAAGCAGCGATAGCAGTATTTAGGAACAAGGCCTAGGGATCATACTTTCACTAGTGGACACTCTCAACATTGATCACATAACAGAATAAATAGATAGATGCTACACTCTACACTCTCTTGTTGGATGATGAACACCACTAACTGTGTAGGATTACACGAACCCTCAATGCCGGAGTTAACAAGCTCCACAATATTCGATGTTCATGTTTAAATAACCTTAGAGTGCATGACGGATCAACATAACCAAACCAAGTACTAACATAGCATGCACACTTGTCACCTTCACACTACGAAAGGAGGAATAGATCACATCAATACCATCATAGCAATAGTTAACTTCATAATCTACAAGAGATCACAATCATAGCCTACGCCAAGTACTACACGATGCACACACTGTCACCATTACACCGTGCGGGAGGAATAAACTACTTTAATAACATCACTAGAGTAGCACACGGATAAATTGTGATACAAAACACATTGCAATCATAAAGGGATATAAATAAGCACTTCACTATGCCATTCATAACGAGTGAATAAGTATTCTGTGAAATATAGCCTAAGAGACCTACACGGTGCACACACTGTCACCTTTACACACGTGGGACAAGGAGTCTCCGGAGATCACATAAGTAAAACCCACTTGACTAGCACAATGACATCTAGATTACAAGCATCATCATATGAATCTCAATCATGTAAGGCAGCTCATGAGATTATTGTATTGAAGCACATAGGAGAGAGATTAACCACATAGCTACCGGTACAGCCCCGAGCCTCGATGGAGAACTACTCCCTCCTCATGGGAGACAACAGCATTGATGGAGATGGCGGTGGTGTCGATGGAGGAGCCTTCCGGGGCACTTCCCGTCCCGGCGGCGTGCCGGAACAGAGACTCCTGTCCCCGCATCTTGGCTTCGCGATGGCGGCGGCTCTGGAAGGTTTTCTCTGGTTTCGTCGAACGTCCCGAGGTTTTTAGGTCAGGGACCTTTATATAGGCGAAGAGGCGGAGTCGGAGGGTCGACGAGGCGACGACACACTAGGGGGGCGCGCCCCCCCTAGGGCCGCGCCGGCCTGTCATCTGGGGGCCCAGTGGCACCCCTCTGGCCTCTCTCGGGTGTTCTGGAAGCTTCGTGGAAAAATAGGATGCTGGGCGTTGATTTCGTCCGATACCGAGAATATTTCCTTACTAGGATTTTGATACGTCTCCGACGTATCGATAATTTCTTATGTTCCATGCCACATTATTGATGATATCTACATGTTTTATGCATACTTTATGTCATATTTATGCGTTTTCCGGAACTAACTTATTGACGAGATGCCGAAGGGCCGCTTGTCGTTTTCTCGCTGTTTTTGGTTCCGTAAATCCTAGTAAGGAAATATTCTCGGAATCGGACGAAATCAATGCCCAAGCATCCTATTTTTCCACGAAGCTTCCAGAACACCCGAGAGCCGCCAGAGGAGGGCCCTGTGGGCCCCAGACGACAGGGTGGCGCGGCCCAGGCCTTGGTCGCGCCCCCCTAGTGTGTCACCGCCTCGTCGACCCTCCGACTCCGCCTCTTCGCCTATATAAAGGTCCCTGACCTAAAAACCTCGACATGTTCGACGAAACCAGAGAAAACCTTCCGCAGCCGCCGCCATCGCGAAGCCAAGATCCGGGGACAGGAGTCTCCGTTCCGGCACGCCGCCGGGACGGGAAGTGCCCCCGAAGGCTCCTCCATCGACACCACCGCCATCTTCATCAACGCTCGCCGTCTCCCATGAGGAGGGAGTAGTTCTCCATCGAGGCTCGGGGCTGTACCGGTAGCTATGTGGTTCATCTCTCTCCTATGTACTTCAATACAATAATCTCATGAGCTGCCTTACATGATTGAGATTCATATGATGATGCTTGTAATCTAGATGTCATTATGCTAGTCAAGTGGGTTTTACTTATGTGATCTCCGGAGACTCCTTGTCCCACGTGTGTAAAGGTGACAAGTGTGTGCACCGTGTGGGTCTCTTAGGCTATATTTCACGGAATACTTATTCACCGTTATGAATGGCATAGTGAAGTGCTTATTTATATCTCTTTATGATTGCAATGTGTTTTGTATCACAATTTATCCGTCTCGCTACTCTAGTGATGTTATTAAATTAGTTTATTCCTCCCGCACGGTGTAATGGTGACAGTGTGTGCATCGTGTAGTACTTGGCGTAGGCTATGATTGTGATCTCTTGTAGATTATGAAGTTAACTATTGCTATGATAGTATTGATGTGATCTATTCCTCCTTTCGTAGTGTGAAGGTGACAGAGTGTGCATGCTATGTTAGTACTTGGTTTGGTTATGTTGATCCGTTATGCACTCTAAGGTTATTTAAATATGAATATTGAATATTGTGGAGCTTGTTAACTCCGGCATTGAGGGTTCGTGTAATCCTACACAGTTAGTGGTGTTCATCATCCAACAAGAGGGTGTAGAGTCTAGCATCTATCTATTTATTCTGTTATGTGATCAATGTTGAGAGTGTCCACTAGTGGAAGTATGATCCCTAGGCCTTGTTCCTAAATACTGCTATCGCTGCTTGTTTACTGTTTTACCGCATCTTTACTTCCCGCAATATTACTACCATCAATCGCACGCCAGCAAGCACTTTTCCGGCGCCGTTACTACCGCTCATATATATTCATACCACTTGTATTTCACTATCTCTTCGCCGAACTAGTGCACCTATTAGGTGTGTTGGGGACACAAGAGACTTCTTGCTTTGTGGTTGCAGGGTTGCATGAGAGGGATATCTTTGACCTCTTCCTCCCCGAGTTCGATAAACCTTGGGTGATCCACTTAAGGGAAACTTGCTCGCTGTTCTACAAACCTCTCGCTCTTGGAGGCCCAACACTCGTCTACAAGAATAGAAGCACCCGTAGACATCAAGCACTTTTCCGGCGCCGTTGCCGGGGAGGAAAGGTAAAAGGCTCTCATACTCCGGTCCCGTGTAAAGTACTTTTCTCGGCGCCGTTGTGTGTGTGCTCGAAGCTATTTCCTTTAGATCCTGCAATTGCATCTTTTTGTTTCTTGTTTACACTAGTTAGGCATAATGGACAACAATAAGCTTCTTATTCTATTTCCCGATTTAAGACATGGATGGTTTGATGCGAAAATTAAAAAACCTATGGAACCTTATTTGCATGTCGGTAGTAATATTAGTATGAACGCTTTGAACACCATTGTTGATAATGATATAGAAAATTCTAAGCTTGGGGAAGCTGGTTTTCAAGATCTTTTTAGTCCCCCAAGCATTGAGGAGAAAATTTTCTTTGATGATACTTTGCCTCCTATTTATGATGATTATAATGATAGTGGTCTTTTGGTGCCGCCTGTTATGGTGGATAAATTTGATTATGATTACAATATGCCTCCTATATTTGATGATGAAAATAATAATGATAGCTACTTTGTTGAATTTGCTCCCACTACAATTAATAAAATTGATTATGCCTATGTGGGGAGTAATAATTTTATGCATGAGACTCATGATAAGAATGCTTTATGTGATAGTTATATTGTTGAGTTTGCTCATGTTGCTACTGAAAGTTATTATGAGAGAGTAAAATATGGTTGTAGAAATTTTCATGTTACCAAAACACCTCTCTATGTGCTGAAATTTTTGAAGCTACACTTGTTCTATCTTCCTATGCTTGTTACTTTGCTCTTCATGAACTTATTTATTTACAAGATTCCTTTTCATAGGAAGCATGTTAGGCTTAAATGTGTTTTGAATTTGCCTCTTGATGCTCTCTTTTGCTTCAAATACTATCTCTTGCGAGTGCATCATTAAAACTGTTGAGCCCATCTTAATGGCTATAAAGAAAGAACTTCTTGGGAGATAACCCATGTGTTTATTTTGCTACGGTACTTTTATTTTCTATTTGCGTCTTGGAAGTTTTTGCTACTGTAGCAACCTCTCCTTATGTTATTTTATTGCATTGTTGTGCCAAGTAAAGTCTTTGATAGAAAGGTTGATACTAGATTTGGATTACTGCGCAGTAAAAGATTTCTTTGCTGTCACGAATTTCGACCTGCCCCTCTGTAGGTAGCTCAGAAAAATATGCCAATTTACGTGCGCGATCCTCAGATATGTACGCAACTTTCATTAAATTTGGGCATTTTCATTTGAGCAAGTCTGGTGCCTCAATAAAATCCGTCTTTACGGACTGTTCTGTTTTGACAGATTCTGCCTTTTATTTCGCATTGCCTCTTTTGCTGTGTTGGATGGATTTCTTTGTTCCATTAACTTCCAGTAGCTTTGGGCAATGTCAGAAGTGTTAATAATGATTGTGTCACCTCTGAACATGTGAGTTTTTGATTATGCACTAACCCTCTAATGAGTTTGCTTTGAGTTTGGTGTGGAGGAAGTTTTCAAGGGTCAAGAGAGGAGGATGATATACTATGATCAAGGAGAGTGAAAGCTCTAAGCTTGGGGATGCCCCGATGGTTCACCCCTGCATATTCTAAGAAGACTCAAGCGTCTAAGCTTGGGGATGCCCAAGGCATCCCCTTCTTCATCGACAACATTATCAGGTTCCTCCCCTGAAACTATATTTTTATTCCGTCACATCTTATGTGCTTTGCTTGGAGCGTCGGTTTGTTTTTGTTTTTGTTTTGTTTGAATAAAATGGATCCTAGCATTCATTGTGTGGGAGAGAGACACGCTCCGCTGTTGCATATGGACAAATATGTCCTTAGGCTTTACTCATAGTATTCATGGCGAAGGTTGAATCTTCTTCGTTAAATTGTTATATGGTTGGAATCGGGAAATGCTACATGTAGTAATTCTAAAATGTCTTGAATAATTCGATACTTGGCAATTGTTGTGCTCATGTTTAAGCTCTTGCATCATATACTTTGCACCTATTAATGAAGAAATACCTAGAGCTTGCTAAAATTTGGTTTGCATATTTGGTCTCTCTAAAGTCTAGATAATTTCTAGTATTGAGTTTTGAACAACAAGGAAGACGGTGTAGAGTCTTATAATGTTTACAATGTGTCTTTTATGTGAGTTTTGTTGCACCGGTTCATCCTTGTGTTTGTTTCAAATAACCTTGCTAGCCTAAACCTTGTATCGAGAGGGAATACTTCTCATGCATCCAAAATCCTTGAGCCAACCACTATGCCATTTGTGTCCACCATACCTACCTACTACATGGTATTTCTCCGCCATTCCAAAGTAAATTGCTTGAGTGCTACCTTTAAATAATTCAAAATTTATCACCTCTGATTTGTGTCAATGTTTTATAGCTCATGAGGAAGTATGTGGTGTTTTATCTTTCAATCTTGTTGGGCAGCTTTCACCAATGGACTAGTGGCTTCATCCGCTTATCCAATAATTTTGCAAAAAGAGTCAGGCGCGGGGTTCCCAGCCCCCAATTAATCAACATTCATTAATAATTCTCTTCACATGTTTTGCTCGATTCATCGATAAGCAACTTAATTTTGCAAATAGACACTCCTTCATGGTATGTGAATGTTGGAAGGCACCCGAGGATTCGGTTAGCCATGGCTTGTGTAAGCAAAAGGTTGGGAGGAGTGTCAACCATAAATAAAACTAAAATACATGTGTAAAAAAAAGAGAAGAGGGATGATCTACCTTGCTCGGTAGAGATAACGTCCTTCATGGGAGCCGCTCTTTGAAAGTCTCGTTTGGCAAGGGGGTTAGAGTGCCCACTACCATTCGTTGACAACAACAAACACCTCTCAAAATTTTACTTTTATGCTCTCTTTATGTTTTCAAAAACCAAAGCTCTAGCACAAATATAGCAATCAATGCTTCCCTCTGCGAAGGGCCTTTCTTTCACTTTTATGTTGAGTCAGTTCACCTATCTCTCTCCACCTCAAGAAGCACACACTTGTGTGAACTGTGCATTGATTCCTACATACTTGCATATTGCACTTGTTATATTGCTTTGAATTGACAAACTATCATTGAGATATACATGTTACAAGTTGAAAGCAACCGCTGAAACTTAATCTTCCATTGTGTTGCTTCAATGCCTTTACTATGAATTTATTGCTTTATGAGTTAACTCTTATGCAAGACTTATTGATGCTTGTCTTGAAAGTACTATTCATGAAAATTCTTTGCTTTATGATTCATTTGTTTACTCATGTCATTACCATTGTTTTGATCGCTGCATTCATTACATATGTTTACAATAGTATGATCAAGGTTATGATGGCATGTCACTCCAGAAATTATCTTTGTTATCGTTTACCTGCTCGAGACGAGCAGGAACTAAGCTTGGGGATGCTAATACGTCTCCGACGTATCGATAATTTCTTATGTTCCATGCCACATTATTGATGATATCTACATGTTTTATGCATACTTTATGTCATATTTATGCGTTTTCCGGAACTAACCTATTGACGAGATGCCGAAGGGCCGCTTGTTGTTTTCTCGCTATTTTTGGTTCCAGAAATCCTAGTAAGGAAATATTCTCGGAATCGGACGAAATCAACGCCCAAGCATCCTATTTTTCCACGAAGCTTCCGGAACACCCGAGAGCTGCCGGAGGAGGGCCCCGTGGGCCCCGGACGACAGGGTGGCGCGGCCCGGGCCTTGGCCACGCCCCTAGTGTGTCACCGCCTCGTCGACCCTCCGACTCCGCCTCTTCGCCTATATAAAGGTCCCCGACCTAAAAACCTCGACACGTTCGACGAAACCAGAGAAAACCTTCCGGAGCCGCCGCCATCGCGAAACCAAGATCCGGGGACAGGAGTCTCCGTTCCGCACGCCGCCGGGACGGGGAAGTGCCCCGGAAGGCTCCTCCATCGACACCACCACCATCTTCATCAACGCTGCTCGTCTCCCATGAGGAGGGAGTAGTTCTCCATCGAGGCTCGGGGCTGTACCGGTAGCTATGTGGTTCATCTCTCTCCTATGTACTTCAATACAATAATCTCATGAGCTGCCTTACATGATTGAGATTCATATGATGATGCTTGTAATCTAGATGTCATTATGCTAGTCAAGTGGGTTTTACTTATGTGATCTCCGGAGACTCCTTGTCCCACGTGTGTAAAGGTGACGAGTGTGTGCACCGTGTGGGTCTCTTAGGCTATATTTCACAGAATACTTATTCATTGTTATGAATGGCATAGTGAAGTGCTTATTTATATCTCTTTATGATTGCAATGTGTTTTGTATCACAATTTATCCGTGTGCTACTCTAGTGATGTTATTAAAGTAGTTTATTCCTCCTGCACGGTGTAATGGTGACAGTGTGTGCATCGTGTAGTACTTGGCGTAGGCTATGATTGTGATCTCTTGTAGATTATGAAGTTAACTATTGCTATGATAGTATTGATGTGATCTATTCCTTCTTTCGTAGTGTGAAGGTGACAGTGTGCATGCTATGTTAGTACTTGGTTTGGTTATGTTGATCTGTTATGCACTCTAAGGTTATTTAAATATGAACATTGAATATTGTGGAGCTTGTTAACTCCGGCATTGAGGGTTCGTGTAATCCTACACGCTTAGTGGTGTTCATCATCCAACAAGAGGGTGTAGAGTCTAGCATCTATCTATTTATTCTGTTATGTGATCAATGTTGAGAGTGTCCACTAGTGAAAGTATGATCCCTAGGCCTTGTTCCTAAATATCGCTATCGCCGCTTGTTTACTCGTTTTACTGCATCTTTACTTCCTGCAATATTACTACCATCAACTGCACGCCAGCAAGCACTTTTCTGGCGCCGTTAGTACTGCTCATATATATTCATACCACTTGTATTTCACTATCTCTTCGCCGAACTAGTGCACCTATTAGGTGTGTTGGGGACACAAGAGACTTCTTGCTTTGTGGTTGCAGGGTTGCATGAGAGGGATATCTTTGACCTCTTCCTCCCTGAGTTCGATAAACCTTGGGTGATCCACTTAAGGGAAACTTGCTGCTGTTCTACAAACCTCTGCTCTTGGAGGCCCAACACTGTCTACAAGAATAGAAGCACCCGTAGACATCAGATTTCTGGAAACAAAAACAGCAGAAAACAGCAACTGGCCCTTCGGCATCTCGTCAACAGGTTAGTTCCGGAAAACGCATAATAATGACATAAAGTATGCATAAAACATGTAGATATCATCAATAATGTGGCATGGAACATAAGAAATTATCGATACGTCGGAGACGTATCAGCATCCCCAAGCTTAGTTCTCGCTCGTCCCGAGCAGTAAACGATAACAAAGATAATTTTTGGAGTGACATGCCATCATAAACTTGATCATACTATTGTAAACATATGTAATGAATGCAGCGATCAAAACAATGGTAATGACATGAGTAAACAATCGAATCATAAAGCAAAGACTTTTCATGAATAGTACTTAAAGACAAGCATCAATAAGTCTTGCATAAGAGTTAACTCATAAAGCAATAAATCAAAGTAAAGGTATTGAAGCAACACAAAGGAAGATTAAGTTTCAGCGGTTGCTTTCAACTTATAACATGTATATCTCATGGATAATTGACAACATAGAGTAATATAACAAGTGCAATATGCAAGTATGTAGGAATCAATGCACAGTTCACACAAGTGTTTGCTTCTTGAGGTGGAGAGATATAGGTGAACTGACTCAACATAAAAGTAAAAGAAATGTCCTTCAAAGAGGAAAGCATTGATACGTCTCCAACGTATCTATAATTTCTGATGTTCCATGCTTGTTTTATGACAATACCTACATGTTTTGTTCACACTTTATATCGTTTTTATGCGTTTTCCGGAACTAACCTATTAACAAGATGCCACAGTGCCGCTTCTCGTTTTCTCGCTCGTTTTTGGTTCCGAAAGGCTGTTCGGGCAATATTCTCGAATTCGACGAAACGAAGACCAAACATCCTATTTTTCCCGAAGGCCCCGAACACCGAAGGAGAGTCGGAGGCGAGCCGTGGGGGCCCCACACGACAGGGCCGCGCGGGCTCCACCCCGGCCGCGCCGGCCTATGGGGAGGAGGCCCCGTGGCCCCTCCGACTCCGTCTCTTCGCCTATTTAAGCCCTTTCGACCTAAAAACACAAGCACCTCTTGACGAAACTCCGTAAAGACTCCAGGGGCGCCGCCACATCGCGAAACTCCAATCTGGGGGACAGAACTCTCTCGTTCCGCACCCTGCCGGGACGGGGAATTGCCCCCGGAGTCATCTCCACCGCCGTCTCCACCGCCATCTTCACCGCCATCGCTGTCTCCATGATGAGGAGGGAGTAATTCACCCCCGGGGCTGAGGGCTCCGCTGTGGTTCATCTCTCTCTTTATGTGATTTAGTTGAATATCATCTATGTGCTACTCTAGTGATGTTATTAAAGTAGTCTATTCCTCCTGCACGGTGTAATGGTGATAGTGTGTGCATCGTGTAGTACTTGGCGTGGGTTATGATTGTAATCTTTTGTAGGTTATGAAGTTAACTATTGCTATGATAAGTATTGATGTGATCTATGCCTCCTTCATAGTGTGATGGTGACAGTGTGCATGCTATGTTAGTTCTTGGTGTGATTGTGTTGATCTATCTTGCACTCTAAGGTTATTTAAACATGAATATCGAATACTGTGGAGCTTGTTAACTCCGGCATTGAGGGTTCGTGTAATCCTACACAGTTAGTGGTGTTCATCATCCAACAAGAGGGTGTAGAGTGGTTCTATTATGTGATCATTGTTGAGAGTGTCCACTAGTGAAAGCAGGATCCCCGGGCCTTGCTTCCAAGCATCGAATCTCCGTTTGTTTACTCGTTTTGTTGCATGTTTACTCGCTGCCATATTTTATTCAGATTGCTATTACCACTCATACTCATCCATATTACTTGCATCTCACTATCTCTTCGCCGAACTAGTGCACCTTTACATCTGACAAGTGTATTAGGTGTGTTGGGGACACAAGAGACTTCTTGCTTTGTGGTTGCAGGGTTGCTTAAGAGGGATGTCGATAAACCTTGGGTGATCCACTTAAGGGAAACTTGCTGCTGTTCTACAAACCTCTGCTCTTGGAGGCCCAACACTGTCTACAAGAATAGAAGCTCCCGTAGACATCAAGCTATTTTCTGGCGCCGTTGCCGGGAGGAAAGGTAAAAGGTACTCACACTCCGGATCTCGGCTACTAAGCTATTTTCGCCGTTGTAAGTACTCGAAGCTATTTCCTTTAGATCCCGCAATTGCATCTTTTTGTTTCTTGTTTACACTAGTAAGGCATAATGGAATACAACTATGAGCTTTTTAATTTATTTCCTAAGTTAAGACATGAATTGTGTGATGCGAAAATTAAAGAACCTATGGAGCCTCAATTGCATGCTAGTAGCAATGTTATTAGTATGAACGCAATCACTCGCTAATGCTATGGATAAGTCTAAGCTTGGGGAAGCTAGTTTCGTGATCTTTTTAGCTTCCCATCCTTAGGGGAGAAAGTTTGTTCCGATAATGCTTTATTTCCCATATGCGATAACTCTAATGATGCTTGTGATATTTTAAATCCACCTACCGCAAGTACTCGCTTTCAAGATACCCATGAAAATTATTGAACGTGTTATTGATAACCGTTATGAAGGGGATGGAACTGTCCATCCCGGAGATCATTTATCGTTTTTTGCATGAATTATGCGGGTTATTCAAGTGTGCGAGTATCTCTATGGATGAAGTGAGGAAGAAGCTATTCTCTTTTTCGTTGTCCGGTAAAGCGGCGCATTGGTATAAATTGTTGAAGAATAGTCATTCTCTTGGTTGGGAGGAAATTGTACCTCTCTTTTATTCTAAATTTTATCCTCCTCATGAAGTGCATATTGATAGGAATTACATTTATAACTTTTATTCTCGTGATGGAGAGAGTATTTCTCAAGCGTGGGGGAGATTGAAGTCACTAATGCTCAAATGTCCCATTCATGAGCTCCCCGTAATGTTATTGTTAACAATTTTTATGCGAGGCTTTCGAGACAACACAAGGACTATCCGGATGCCTCGTTCGGAGGGATCTTTCACAAGCAAGGAGGTTGAAGCTAGGTGGGATCTTCTTGATCGGATTGAGGAGAATGCTCGAAGGATGGGAGAACAACAAAGGTGAAGAGTCAGGTATAAATTATGATTATGAATGCATTGAAGCTTTTATGGATACCGATAAATTTCGAGATATGAGTGCTACTTATGGTCTTGACTCTCAAGTTGCTGCAAATCTTTATAAAGCCTTTGCTTCTCATTTTGAATTACCTAAAAAGAATTTTGATAAGTATCATGAACCTTTTAAAGAGGCTTGCATGAAGGATGAAATTGTTGTTAATGATTGCAATAAGCATGCTCAAACTCCTAAGAATGCTATTTCCTATAAGCATGTTAATTTTTGTGGAATGCATAGACCTTGTGGAATTAATCAAATCAAAGATGAATATTGTATCCATCATATTAATGAAAAAACTAGAAAGTGGGTTAGGGCTCTAGATGATCTTGGTAAAAAAGTTTGTGCCCTCTATCCTTTTATTTGTGAAGTTTGCCATGAAGTGGGTCATTTTAATTTTCAATGCTCCACCAATGATAATTTGAACCCAAATGAGTGCTGCAAATTTGTATTGTGATGATGAAATTACTCCTAATCAGCATGATGAACTCACTTTATTTTTGTGGTGTGAAGAGTTATCAAGGAAAATTTCTTTGTTAGATATTAATGATCTTGATATTGATGATGTCCTGCATGGGTGTTTTTCTTATTGCATTGATAATAGCCATACAAACACTTACATACAAAATATTTTAGAAGATGACACCTTGCCAAAATATGATAGGACCGCTGTGTGTTTTGAACTAATTAATGAAAAGGAGGAATCCTCCCAAGTTTCTTCTATTGTTTCTGAAAGTAAATCAGGTTATGCGGACAAGCCACCCTTCAAGCCTTTTCCTCCTAAAGAAAGGAACGAGGAGAAGGAGGAGAAGAAGAAGAAGAAGGGAACTAAGAAGAAGAAGAAGAAGAAGAAGAAGAAGAAGAAGAAGAAGAAGAAGAAGAAGAAGAAGAAGAAGAAGAAGAAGAAGAAGAAGAAGAAGAAGAAGAAGAAGAAGAATAAAGAGAAAGAGGTAACGGCATATTCCCGCGTGAATGAGATAACGCTAGGTAACCGTAAGTATGTTGCTCCTAATGATTATTATGATAATGAATCTGAATACAATGATCTTCCTATGCCCTTTACATACATTAGTGATCATGATTTGAATGAGCACACTACTTTTGATATTGCAAATCGTGGGAAACTAATTCTGAAAATGATGATGATAATAATTGCCATAGTGTCAGTGCTATCCATGCTTCCTCCTATAATGATATAGAAAGCTCTAAGCTTGGGGAAGAGGTGTTTGAAAATCCTTTTGCTACTGATCATTATGTGTTTGATACATCTCCTTCTAATAACAATGATGGTATGGTCACGGATAAACCGATCGTGAAAGATAACTATTCTATTTCTTATGATGACACCGTGCCTCCGACATTTGATGATTATTATAAAGAATGCTATGATATAGGTTATAACTATCCTTATGAAACTTGTCATAGTCATGATTGGATTACCAAAAACAATTCCCTTAATATGCAACATGTTTACCATGTTCAAATTCTTGATAATAATCTTGCTCCAATTACTATTAATGAGAAGAATTCTTCTTATGCCAAAATTAATGATACTTCTATGCATATGAACCATGATAAGAATGTTTTAAGTGATGGGTATATTGTGGATTTCATCAATGATGCTACTGAAAGTTATTATGAGATAGGGAAACATGGGTATATCCATCTTAATAATATTAAGTTCCCCCTCTTTATGTTGAGAATCTTGAAGTTACTCGTGTTTTATCCTCTTATGCTTGTCAGTTTGTTCTTCATGAATTCATTTGTGTACAAGATTCCTTTGCATATGAAGTGGAGTAGACTTAAATGTGTTTTGAATTTGCTTCTTAATGCTCTCTTTTTGCTTCAAATACTATTTCTTGCGAGTGCATCATAAAAACTGCTGAGCCCATCTTAATGGCTATAAAGAAAGAAGTTCTTGGGAGATAACCCATGTGTTTATTTTGGTACAGTACTTTTATTTTGTATTTGAGTCTTGGAAGTTGTTACTACTGTACCAATCTCTCCTTATCTTATTTTTATTGCATTGTTGTGCCAAGTAAAGTCGTTGATAGTAAGGTTCATACTAGATTTGGATTACTGCGCAGAAACAGATTTCTTGCTCGTCACGAATCTGGGCCTAATTCTCTGTAGGTAACTCAGAAAATTATGCCAATTTACGTGAGTGATCCTCAGATATGTACGCAACTTTCATTCAATTTGAGAATTTTCATTTGAGCAAGTCTGGTGCCTCAATAAAATTCGTCTTTACGGACTGTTCTGTTTTGACAGATTCTGCCTTTTATTTCGCATTGCTTTTTTTGCTATGTTGGATGGATTTCTTTGTTCCATTACCTTCCAGTAGCTTTGAGCAATGTCCAGAAGTGTTAAGAATGATTGTGTCACCTCTGAACATGTGAGTTTTTGATTATGCACTAACCCTCTAATGAGTTTGTTTCGAGTTTGGTGTGAAGGAAGTTTTCAAGGGTCAAGAGAGGAGGATGATATACTACGATCAAGAAGAGTGAAAAGTCTAAGCTTGGGGATGCCCCGTGGTTCACCCCTGCATATTTCAAGAAGACTCAAGCGTCTAAGCTTGGGGATGCCCAAGGCATCCCCTTCTTCATCGACAACTTATCAGGTTTCTTTTCTTGAAACTATATTTTTATTCAGTCACATCTTATGTACTTTACTTGGAGCGTCCGTGTGCTTTTATTTTCGTTTTGTTACTTTCATTCTTTGAATAAATGCTTTGTGGGAGAGAGACACGCTCCGCTGGTTCGTATGAACACATGTGTTCTTAGTTTTTAATTTTCATGGCGAAGGTTGAAACTGCTTCGTTAATTGTTATATGGTTGGAAACGGAAAATGCCGCATGTGGTAAATGGTTTAATGTCTTGAATAATGTGATACTTGGCAATTGTTGTGCTCATATAGATCATGTTTAAGCTCTTGCATCATGTACTTTGCACCTATTAATGAAGAACTACATAGAGCTTGTTAAAATTTGGTTTGCATGATTAGTTTCTCTAAGTCTAGATATTTTCTGGTTAAGGTGTTTGAACAACAAGGAGACAATGTAAAGTCTTATAATAGTTACAATATGTTCATATGTGAGCTTTGCTGCACCTTTTATACCTGAGTTTGCTTCAAACAACCTTGCTAGCCTAGCCTTGTATTGAGAGGAATTCTTCTCGTGCATCCAAATCCTTGAGCCAATAACCATGCCATTTGTGTCCACCATACCTACCTACCACATGGTATTTCTCCGCCATTCCAAAGTAAATTACTTGAGTGCTACCTTTAAAATTTCTATTCTTTACCTTTGCAATATATAGCTCATGGGACAAATAGCTTTAAAAACTATCGTGGTGAAGAATATGTACTTATGTGTCTTATTTCTTAGTAAGTTGCTTGTTGAGCGGTAACCATGTTTTCTCGGGGACGCCATCAACTCTTTTACCTTTGTTGAATATCATGTGAGTTGCTATGCATGTTCGTCTTGTCCGAAGTAAGGGCGGTTTTCACAATCAAATGGTTTGAGTATGCATACCGTTAGAGAAGAACATTGGGCCGCTAACTAAAGCCATGATTCATGGTGGAAGTTTCAAGTATGGACAGCTAATCCTCAATCTCTTATGAGAATAATAACTATTGTTAAATGCTTATGCATTAAAGAGGAGTCCATTATCTCGTTGTCTATGTTGTCCCGTATGGATGTCTAAGTTGAGAATAATCAAAAGCGAGAAATCCAATGCGAGCTTTCTCCTTAGACCTTTGTACAGAGCGGCATAGAGGTACCCCTTTGTGACACTTGGTTGAAACATATGCTATGCAATGATAATCAGTGTTAACCCAAGCTAATTAGGACAAGGTGCGAGCACTATTAGTATACTATGCATGAGGCTTGCAACTTATAAGATGTCTTATACATAACTCATATGCTTTATTACTACCGTTGACAAAATTGTTTCTTGTTTAAAAAAATGAAAAGCTCTAGCACAAATATAGTAATCAATGCTTCCCTCTGCGAAGGGCCTATCTTCTACTTTATTGTTGAGTCAGTTTGTCTATTCTTTCTATCTTAGAAGCAAACACTTGTATCAACTGTGTGCATTGATTCTTACATGTTTACTTATTGCACTTGTTATATTGCTTTGTGTTGACAATTATCCATGAGATATACATGTTAAAGTTGAAAGCAACCGCTGAAACTTTTATCTCCTTTGTGTTGCTTCAATGCTTTTACTTTGAATTTATTGCTTTATGAGTAACTCTTATGCAAGTCTTATTGATGCTTGTCTTGAAAGTACTATTCATGAAAAGTCTTTGCTATATGGTTCAATTGTTTACTCATTGCATTAACATTGCTTTGAATCGCTGCATTCATCTCTTATGCTTTACAATAGTATGATTAAGATTATGTTGGTAGCATGTCACTTCAGAAATTATCTTTTATCGTTTACCTACTCGAGGACGAGTAGGAACTAAGCTTGGGGATGCCGATACGTCTCCAACGTATCTATAATTTCGATGTTCCATGCTTGTTTTATGACAATACCTACATGTTTTGTTCACACTTTATATCGTTTTTATGCGTTTTCCGGAACTAACCTATTAACAAGATGCCACGGTGCCGTTCTCGTTTTCTCGCTGTTTTTGGTTCCGTAAAGGCTGTTCGGGCAATATTCTCGAATTCGACGAAACGAAGACCAAACATCCTATTTTTCCCGGAAGGCCCCGAACACCGAAGGAGAGTCGGAGGCGAGCCAGGGGGGCCCCACACGACAGGGCCGCGCGGGCTCCACCCTGGCCGCGCCGGCCTATGGGGAGGAGGCCCCGTGGCCCCTCCGACTCCGTCTCTTCGCCTATTTAAGCCCTTTCGACCTAAAAACACAGTACCTCTTGACGAAACTCCGTAAAGACTCCGGGGGTGCCGCCACATCGCGAAACTCCAATTCGGGGGACGAAGTCTCCGTTCCAGGCACCCTGCCGGGACGGGGAATTGCCCCCGGAGTCATCTCCACCGCCGTCTCCACTGCCATCTTCACCGCCATCGCTGTCTCCATGATGAGGAGGGAGTAATTCACCCCCGGGGCTGAGGGCTCCGCTGTAACTATGTGGTTCATCTCTCTCTTTATGTGATTTAGTTGAATATCATCTATGTCCTACTCTAGTGATGTTATTAAAGTAGTCTATTCCTCCTGCATGGTGTAATGGTGATAGTGTGTGCATCGTGTAGTACTTGGCGTGGGTTATGATTGTAATCTCTTGTAGGTTATGAAGTTAACTATTGCTATGATAAGTATTGATGTGATCTATGCCTCCTTCATAGTGTGATGGTGACAGATGTGCATGCTATGTTAGTTCTTGGTGTGATTGTGTTGATCTATCTTGCACTCTAAGGTTATTTAAACATGAATATCGAATACCGTGGAGCTTGTTAACTCCGGCATTGAGGGTTCGTGTAATCCTACACGCTTAGTGGTGTTCATCATCCAACAAGAGGGTGTAGAGTGGTTCTATTATGTGATCATTGTTGAGAGTGTCCACTAGTGAAAGCAGGATCCCTGGGCCTTGCTTCCAAGCATCGAATCTCCGTTTGTTTACTATTTTGCTGCATGTTTACTCGCTGCCATATTTTATTCAGATTGCTATTACCACTCATACTCATCCATATTACTTGCATCTCACTATCTCTTCGCCGAACTAGTGCACCTTTACATCTGACAAATGTTATTAGGTGTGTTGGGGACACAAGAGACTTCTTGCTTTGTGGTTGCAGGGTTGCTTAAGAGGGATATCTTTGACCTCTTCCTCCCTGAGATCGATAAACCTTGGGTGATCCACTTAAGGGAAACTTGCTGTTGTTCTACAAACCTCTGCTCTTGGAGGCCCAACACTGTCTACAAGAATAGAAGCTCCCGTAGACATCAAGCATCGATTGCTATATTTGTGCTAGAGCTTTGATTTTGAAAACATGAACAATTTTGTCAACGGTAGTAATAAAGCATATGTATCATGTAAATTATATCTACAAGTTGCAAGCCTCATGCATAGTATACTAATAGTGCCCGCACCTTGTCCTAATTAGCTTGGACTACCGGGATCATCGCAATACACATGTTTTAACCAAGTGTCACAAAGGGGTACCTCCATGCCGCCCGTACAAAGGTCTAAGGAGAAAGCTCACATTTTGGATTTCTCGCTTTTGATTATTCTCAACTTAGACATCCATACCGGGACAACATGGACAACAGATAATGGACTCCTCTTTAATGCATAAGCATGTGGCAACAATTAGTGTTCTCATATGAGATTGAGGATATATGTCCAAAACTCGAAACTTCCACCATGATTCATGGCTTTAGTTAGCGGCCCAATGTTCTTCTCTAACAATATGCATGCTCTAACCATTAAAGTGGTAGATCTCCCTTACTTCAGACAAGACGGACATGCATAGCAACTCACATGATATTCAACAAAGAGTAGTTGATGGCGTCCCCAGGAACATGGTTATCGCACAACAAGCAACTTAATAAGAGATAAAGTGCATAAGTACATATTCAATACCACAATAGTTTTTAAGCTATTTTGTCCCATGAGCTATATATTGTAAAGGCGAATGATGGAAATTTTAAAGGTAGCACTCAAGCAATTTACTTTGGAATGGCGGAGAAATACCATGTAGTAGGTAGGTATGGTGGACACAAATGGCATAGTGGTTGGCTCAAGGATTTTGGATGCATGAGAAGTAATCCCTCTCGATACAAGGTTTAGGCTAGCAAGGTTATTTGAAACAAACACAAGGATGAACCGGTGCAGCAAAACTCACATAAAAGACATACTGTAAACATTATAAGACTCTACCCCGTCTTCCTTGTTGTTCAAAACTCAATACTAGAAATTATCTAGACTTTAGAGAGACCAAATATGCAAACCAAATTTAGCAAGCTCTAGGTGTTTCTTCATTAATAGGTGCAAAGTATATGATGCAAGAGCTTAAACATGAGCACAAAAATTGCCAAGTATCAAATTATTCAAGACATTGTAGAATTACTACATGTAGCATTTCCCAATTCCAACCATATAACGATTTAACGAAGAAGATTCAACCTTCGCCATGAATACTATGAGTAGAGCCTAAGGACATATTTGTCCATATGCAACAGCGGAGCGTGTCTCTCTCCCACACGAGCATGTATTTATTCAGAGAATGAAAATAACAAAACAAAAATAAAATCACACAGACGCTCCAAGTAAAGTACATAAGATGTGACCGAATAAAAATATAGTTTCAAGAGAAGAAACATGATAAGTTGTCGATGAAGAAGGGGATGTCTTGGGCATCCCCAAGCTTAGATGCTTGAGTCTTCTTGAAATATGCAGGGATGAACCACGGGGGCATCCCCAAGCTTAGACTCTTCACTCTTCTTGATCATAGTATATCATCCTCCTCTCTTGACCCTTGAAAACTTCCTCCACACCAAACTCAAAACAAACTCATTAGAGGGTTAGTGCATAATCAAAAATTCACATGTTCAGAGGTGACACAATCATTCTTAACACTTCTGGACATTACACAAAGCTACTCGGAAGGTAATGGAACAAAGAAATCCATCCAACACAACAAAAGAGGCAATGCGAAATAAAAGGCAGAATCTGTCAAAACAGAACAGTCCGTAAAGACGAATTTTATTGAGGCACCAGAATTGCTCAAATGAAAATGCTCAAATTGAATGAAAGTTGCGTACATATCTGGGGATCACTCACGTAAATTGGCATAATTTTCTGAGTTACCTACAGAGAATTAGGCCCAGATTCGTGACAGCAAGAAATCTGTTTCTACGCAGTAATCCAAATCTAGTATGAACCTTACTATCAAAGACTTTACTTGGCACAACAATGCAATAAAAATAAGATAAGGAAATCTTGCTACAGTAGTAACAACTTCCAAGACTCAAATACAAAATAAAAGTACTGTAGCAAAATAAACACATGGGTTATCTCCCAAGAAGTGCTTTCTTTATAGCCATTAAGATGGGCTCAGCAGTTTTAATGATGCACTCGCAAGAAATAAGAGTTGAAGCAAAAGAGAGCATCAAGAGGCAAATTCAAAACAAATTTAAGTCTAACATGCTTCCTATGCATAGGAATCTTGTAAATAAACAAGTTCATGAAGCATAATGCAACAAGGATAGAAAGATAAAACAAGTGTAACTTCAAAAATTTCAGCATATAGAGAGGTGTTTTAGTAACATGAAAATTTCTACAACCATATTTTCCTCTCTCATAATAACTTTCAGTAGTATCATAAGAAAACTCAACAATATAACTATCACATAAAGCATTCTTATCATGAGTCTCATGCATAAAATTATTACTCTCCACATAGGCATAGTCAATTTTATTAGTAATAGTGGGAGCAAATTCAACAAAGTAGCTATCATTATTATTCTCATCATCAAATATAGGAGGCATATTGTAATCATAATCAAATTTATCCTCCATAACAGGTGGCACCAAAAGACTACTATCATTATAATCATCATATATGGGAGGCAAAGTATCATCAAAGTAAATATTCTCCTCAATGCTTGGGGGACTAAAAATATCATGCTCATCAAAACCAGCTTCCCCAAGCTTAGAATTTTCCACAGCATTAGCAACAATGGTGTTCAAAGCGTTCATACTAATATGTTCCATAGGTTTTTTAATTTTCGCATCAAACCATCCATGTCTTAAATCAGGAAATAGAATAAGAAGCTCATTGTTGTCCATTATGCCAAACTAGTGTAAACAAGAAACAAAAAGATGCAATTGCAGGATCTAAAGGAAATAGCTTCGAGCACACACACAACGGCAACAGAAAAGTACTTTACCTGGGACCGAATTATGAGTGCCTTTACCTTTCCTCCCCGGCAACGGCGCCGGAAAAGTGCTTGATGTCTACGGGTGCTTCTATTCTTGTAGACAGTGTTGGGCCTCCAAGAGCAGAGGTTTGTAGAACAAGCTAGCAAGTTTCCCTTAAGTGGATCACCCAAGGTTTATCGAACTCAGGGAGGAAGAGGTCAAAGATATCCCTCTCATGCAACCCTGCAACCACAAAGCAAGAAGTCTCTTGTGTCCCCAACACACCTAATAGGTGCACTAGTTCGGTGAAGAGATAGTGAAATACAAGTGGTATGAATATATATGAGCAGTAGTAACGGCGCCGGAAAAGTGCTTGTCGGCGTGTGGTTGATGGTGGTAATATTGCGGGAGGTAAAGATGCAAGTAAAACAAGAAACAAGCAGCGATAGCGATATTTAGGAACAAGGCCTAGGGATCATACTTTCACTAGTGGACACTCTCAACACCGATCACATAATGAGAATAAATAGATAGATGCTAGACTCTACACTCTCTTGTTGGATGATGAACACCACTAATCGTGTAGGATTACACGAACCCTCAATGCCGGAGTTAACAAGCTCCACAATATTCGATGTTCATGTTTAAATAACCTTAGAGTGCATGACAGATCAACATAACCAAACCAAGTACTAACATAGCATGCACACTCGTCACCTTCACACTACGAAAGGAGGAATAGATCACATCAATACCATCATAGCAATAGTTAACTTCATAATCTACAAGAGATCACAATCATAGCCTACGCCAAGTACTACACGATGCACACACTCGTCACCATTACACCGTGCGGGAGGAATAAACTACTTTAATAACATCACTAGAGTAGCACACGGATAAATTATGATACAAAACACATTGCAATCATAAAGGGATATAAATAAGCACTTCACTATGCCATTCATAACGAGTGAATAAGTATTCGTGAAATATAGCCTAAGAGACCCACACGGTGCACACACTCTGTCACCTTTACACACGTGGGACAAGGAGTCTCCGGAGATCACATAAGTAAAACCCACTTGACTAGCACAATGACATCTAGATTACAAGCATCATCATATGAATCTCAATCATGTAAGGCAGCTCATGAGATTATTGTATTGAAGCACATAGGAGAGAGATTAACCACATAGCTACCGGTACAGCCCCGAGCCTCGATGGAGAACTACTCCCTCCTCATGGGAGACAGCGAGCGTTGATGGAGATGGCGGTGGTGTCGATGGAGGAGCCTTCCGGGGGCACTTCCCCGTCCCGGCGGCGTGCCGGAACAGAGACTCCTGTCCCCCAGATCTTGGCTTCGCGATGGCGGCGGCTCTGGAAGGTTTTCTCTGGTTCGTCGAACGTCCCGAGGTTTTTAGGTCAGGGACCTTTATATAGGCGAAGAGGCGGAGTCGGAGGGTCGACGAGGCGACGACACACTAGGGGGGCGCGCCCCCCCTAGGGCCGCGCCGGCCTGTCATCTGGGGGCCCGAGTGGCCCCCCTCCGGCCTCTCTCGGGTGTTCCGGAAGCTTCGTGGAAAAATAGGATGCTTGGGCGTTGATTTCGTCCGATTCCGAGAATATTTCCTTACTAGGATTTACTGGAACCAAAAACAGCGTAAAACGAAGCTGGCCCTTCGGCATCTCGTCAATAGGTTAGTTCCGGAAAACGCATAATAATGACATAAAGTATGCATAAAACATGTAGATATCATCAATAATGTGGCATGGAACATAAGAAATTATCGATACGTCGGAGACATATCAGTGGCGCATGTCAGGCGACAAGTTCAGGTCCACACCGTAGCGAAAGGCGTTGCTGCCCCTCGGCGCCAAATTTGGCAAGAACGGAGCGTTGCAGTCGAAGGTCATGTCACTGTCAGCGCACTCGGGGGAGTAGCGGGCGCGGCCGTCCATCTGCGACAGCCGCATCTACGAGAGCAACGGCCCCTCCGTGTAGTACCCCGGTGATGAGGGTGAGCTCGAGAAGTAGCGGTCGGCGGGCTACTGGCTCCCTTCAGGCTGGCGGCCGCCCAAGCGGAGGCACACTTCCGTAGCAGAAGCCGCTTTCGCGGCTTCAAGAGCGGCGAGGCGACGTCTCCTGCGGTCGGACGTCGCAAAGGAGCAGCGGTGTTTCTCGTCCTCCCACGCCTCCTGCGACATGTTCGTCGGCTTCTCCTTCGGCGCGACGGTGCGCGTCTTCGTCGGCTCCTTCGTTGCCTTCGCCGTAGCCTTTCTCTTCGGTGGCATGGCGGCGGCGAGGGTTTTTCGGATTGGAGCGTGGATGGGAGATGGAGCGGCGGGCGGGAGAAATGAGGGGTGGAGGGGACTGGGTTGTGGTGGAAAAGATGTATACTTTTGGGATGTATGCCTGACAGGCGCCTCCCACGCCCAAAAAATTTCGTCCCGCGAGGCGCCGGCGCGCTAGATTCGCGCCCTTCGCGAAGGGGCTGGCATGGGGTTGACGGCGCTTCTATTGTGCTCGAAAAAGCGCCGTCGCTTTTTGGGGCGCACCGATGTGAGCCCATTTTCACTGTCGGTCCCCAAAACACCATAGGGACCGCTATGGGGCGCGCCGATCGAGATGCTCTTACACTTCTTTTGTAGGGAGAAAGAGAGGACAAATAAAAAGGACAGTAGTGAAAAGTTGCAAACGGAGGTCGAGCTACATGTAGCCTTTTATTTTCAAAATTTTGAAAATTATAGTTTTTAGTTTTAAAAAACTGAAAAAATCCTGGATGTAGACAATGATGAAATCTACAAATGTGCAAAATCTCAATGTGATTTTTTTGTATTGTAGACTACACAAAAATAACAAAATCCGACAGGTTTTATAGTTTTGAAATGAGCACTATTCACTATTCTTAGATCCACACATTTTGTTACTTTTGTGTACCCTAAAGTACTGAGAATTTTATATAGATATTTTGCATGTTTGTAGATTCCATCATTGGCTATCAAGGATTTGTTTTCAGAATTTTTTAAAACTTAAGAATATGATTTGAAAATACATAGCTACATGTAGCTCGGTCTCCATTTGTCCACTCTCAGGACACCACCAGGGGTAATGGGGAGTATACTCTTTGGCCTTGACTGGAGTTTGCATGTCAAGCGGCGCCTTTCTTTGAGCCACCCCACATGCTCCACCTTTTTTTCAACCACCCCACATGCTTGATACGTCTCAAATGCGTATCTATAAATTTTTATGCTACATGCTTGTTTTGCACCAATTCAGATTGTTTTGCTTACACTTCGTTGCATTTTTATATGATTTCCGGCACTAACCTATTAACAAGATGCCACAGTGTCAGTTCCCTATTTTCTGGTGTTTTTGTATTTCAGAAAAGTTGTAGTGGAAATATTGTTGGAATTGGACGAAACAAAAGCCGAAGTCAATATTTTACCGTAACGAAGACAAAGTCAAGAGGGAAGTCGAAGGGGGCAGCAGGGCGGCCACACCTGCCCTAGGCGCGGCCTAGCCCTGGCCTAGGCCGCGCCTAGGGGTGGTGTGGGCCACCCTGGCGTCCACCGACATTGCCCCCTCCGCCTATTTATTCACGATCTCGGGAAAACCCTGGATACCCGAGCCTCCATCCACGAAAAGTTCCATCACGACCGCCATCGCAGTTCCCGGCACCCCGCCGGAGGGGGAAATCATCGCCAGAGGCATCAACATCGCTATGCCCGCCTCCGAAGTGATGCGTGAGTAGCTCATCCATGGACTATGGGTCCATAGAAGTAGCTAGATGGTTGTCTTCTCCAATTTGTGGTTCATGTATAGATCTTGTGAGCTACCCTACATGATCAAGATCATCTTTATGTAATCTTACATGTTGTGTTTGCTGGGATCAGATGAATATTGTATACTATGTTGAGGTCGATTATATATTCATGTCATATGTTATTTGTGATCTTGCATGCTCTCCGTTGCTAGTAGATACTCTGGCCAAGTAGATGCTTGTGACTCCAAGATGGGGTATTTATGCTCGATAGTAGATTAATGCCTCTAGTTTTCTGGAAGAATGATAATAACTTTTAAGATTGTAGATGTGTTGTTGCTACTAGGGAGAAAACAACAATGTTTTATCCAAGGAAAATTCTATTGTTTCCTTTACACACATTGCTTAATGCGATAATATGTTGCTTGCAATTTAATATTGAAAGAGGTTCAGACGATAACCGGAAGGTGGATTATTAGTCATAGACGCAGTTGGATTACGGTCTATGTATTATGTTGTAATGTTCAAATGAATCTCATAGTAATCATCTTGTCATGTATGGTCGATATTCTGTCAGTTGCCTAGCTGTAAAAAAATTCATCCAGCATGCTATTTATCTTTATGGAGAGACACCTCTAGTGAACTGTGAATCCCGGTCCTTTTCTTTACACTGATAAATTCATCCACTGCAATCCTACTCTGTTACTTACTGCAAAGCTATGCTCTCTTTAATTACTGCAAACATCTCCTTCCACTCGATATATTTAATCCTTTGTGTTCAGCAAAACCGGTGATATTGACAACCTCACTGTAAGTTGGGGCAAAGTATTTTGGTTGTGTTGTGTGCAGGTTTCACGCTGTTGCTGACGCCGGTAGTGCGCTCTGCCACTAGTCAGCTAGCAACACCTTCAGAAGTCACGCCTTTTCTCCTAATGGTCGATTAAACATCGGTTTCTTACAGAGGGAAAACTTGCGCTCATCATACCTTCCTCTTGGGGTTCCCCAAGAGTGTGAAGTCGGAGTTACGATAAGCACCATCAATGCTTCGTAAGATCATCTCCAACGGCCCGACGTAAACGGACCAAAAGCGTCTGTTTGCGTGTACCTGGAAAAAAACATCTCCAGTGGTCCAACGCATAGTGATCGTGTTATCCGCAGAGACGGAAACTCAGCCCAAATATGCGGCAGGAATGCGTCTGCACGAACACGTCTGCGCGTCCGTTTTGGTCTGGCTGGCCCCCTCTCCCCTAATGCAGGGCATGCCTATGTGCTAGCCAATGATGGCAACACAAAAGACATTTTTTCTCTCTTCTTCTTAATTAATGCATGGCAGGGCACTTGCGGTCAAAAAATGTGTTCCTACCGCTAGAGAAGGGGCAGACGCATACGAACATGTGACCAATTTTCTTATCGATGTTTGGCACAAACAGACATAAATTATGTCCAAAATAAAACATCCCGTTAGAGATGGCTTAAGATCACTTTAAAGTTGCGTGTCAAAATCTGAATTCTGCGTGCATAACAAAAGAAATCAGTAAACATCCATAAACCAATTAGCAAACTCTTGCTTTGATTTTATGGTACCACTTGGCTTCCTCTTCCGTGAATTGATAGATCATCATATTATCGTCTCTATCCATAGTTTATAAAGAAAACAACAAAGCAACTAATATCCATAGTTTATAAAAAAAACAACAAAGCAACTAATCAAGTGAAGGGCGGCGACAAAGGCATAAACCAGAAAATGAAGCCTACGTACATAAGCAAAAGGTCGAACATGGTGCGTGCAAGGCCAGGGCGTGAGGCCATCACACGCTCAGTGAGGAGTCGACGAATGATAAAGTTGGGGGAGCGGCGAGATGGGAGGCGCGGTTAGCATAGACAACACGTAGTTGGTGCACGCCCCTGTAACGGAAATGGCGATTTCACGGAGTGGAAGAGGCCTCGAGCAAAAGGAAGGACGATGCGGTGGAGGAAACGGGCTAGGACATGTGGTACCCGGTTGTCGGTAACCTACGTTACTTGGGTAACGGCTTGTGTCTGGCGCGCACGCAACACGTCTTGAATGAGTCGGACACACTATTCAGCCGTACCGCACATAAAACCGATTTGTGGCAAAGCGGCCAACCATGATTTTCTATACGGCGAGATTAATAGCCCTCTAGGCATCCTTCGGGCACGAGGTTGCATTACCTAATTACTAGTCCGTATATCAAAAATTGTATATTGGCAAGCAGTAGGTGTCTGCAAACTCTCACACCATGGGAAACATTGGAAACTGGCTAGTGGGATCGATTCTGAGAGGTAGTTCATATCCTTTCACAAACTAAATCACCACCTCCAGTTCAGTACTCCATTTATTCATATTACTTGCTATTACTATGGATGTATCTAAAAATACAATCTAAACATATCTATATTTATAACAACTAATATAGATCAGAGGGAGTACAAAATTTTATACTAGCTCGAAACCAATTCAACCGTCACACCGTGTTTACCCACCCTTAGCAAGCAGTGCATTTCGACTCCTCTATTTCAGAGCATCTCCAGTCGCGTCCCCCAAACGGCGCCGGATTTGAGCGTTTGGGGAACGTGTTTCGTTCGTGCCGTGTTTGGGGGTCGCTCCACAGCCGCGTCCCCCAAACATTAAAATACTCTTTTTTGTTTTTTTGCATTTTATTTCAATAAAGAGCAGAAACATTCCACAAACTAATACATAATTGAGAACGTGGTTTACACAAAGACATAGTTTGGAACATGATTTTCCACAAACTAATACATAGTTTGAATCATGGTTGACACAAATATAAAATATTGCAAAATAACTATACGTAACTAAGCCGGGCATCGAAGGTTTCGTGTGTTCGCTGCCAAGAAAGAACACTCGAGGGCACACCCAATCACCCAAACTGGAAAATCCAGCTGGTGAGGGTGCCCCTATTGGTTCTTCCGAAGAAGAACAACCAGAAACCTTCGTGCATATATTTGTTGCGAAGAAACAATACTCATCAGTCGTCATCCTCCTCGGTGCTATCGCCGTGGTAGTTCCGGCGGCAACGCGTCTCGTCGAGCACCTTGACGCTCATGTCCCTGTCGCCGAAGTAGGAGAACACGAGGGCGAAGCCGGCTTCGAGGCGGTGGTAGCGCGCGAACTTCTCCCAGCCGATGTGGAGATACATCTTGCCGCGCGCGTCGTAGATCACGTCCACGATCCACCGGCAGCAGCCGCAGTCATCCTCCCGCAGATGCAGCGAGCCCGGGCGCTCGTCGCCGGCGACGAAGTCATCGAAGGTGTCCGGCAGCCTCTGGATGTTGTGTGGGTCGCCCTTGAGGACGACAGTGAACTTGAACGGCACGGGCCCCTCCTCGTCCTGCATGTCCGACGATGAGGACGACGATGGCGTCGCAGGCGACATCGAGCGTGTAGCTCTGCCGCGGCCACGACCACGGCCGCGAGCTTGGCCTCCGCCTGTCGTTGCCTAATCGACGGTACCTCGGAGGAGGGATCCTCACGAGGGGGAGAAGAAGTAGGGGCCATAGGGCGGAGTGCACACGGGACGGTGGTACGCGAGTTACCCAGCTTCGGAACACCTGCACGATGACAGGGCCTACTGCTGCTTGTCTGGAATTATCTAGGCGCTTTCGCGTTGTTACAATGAGTTGTGGTTGTAGCTCTAGGGCTCCCGGGATCCGGCTTATAAAGGCGCACGGATCTAGGGTTTACATGGAGAGTCCTAGCCGGATTACAGACAGTCTAAATACGGTACAATATCTTGCCGTGCACGTCACGGATCCGCCTTCCATATACGTCGTCTTGGATCCGGGTTCCTCATGGGCTTCCATGGATCCGGGTTACTCCTATGTCGGTACGGATCCGGCCTGCTCGATCCTGGGCTGGACTTCTTCCTTCATGATCAACAGCAACCGGGCCGCCCGATGGGCCACATGCCTCATCACCGTCGTGGGCCACCCGGGCTTGCCGGATCTAGGCACCGTCGATGGTACACCTATGAAGTATACCCACAACGGTAGCCCCCGAGTTCTCCGAGTTTCGCTGCGGTTTCCGCCTTGCTAGTCCATTACAATCTCCGGCAAACGTTGGTAACGCGGAGAAACTTGAAGAGCTCCAACTTTGCATTTTCTTCTTTTTTCCAACTTATAGCCGGAAAATGCTCCCACCCCGCGGGACTTCATCCATCGACGTTAAAAGAACATCTCCGGGTTACTCCTGCTCGAATGAGAGAACTTATCTTCACGCAACTACCCGGAATCTTAAAAAGACTCAAACGGTTCCGCCAATTCTGGCGCCATTTTTGCGCGATTCGCGCGGTAACTTATCTCTAGCCATTTTTACTGCTAGGGTTCGGGACACGTGGCACACATCCAACGGCGCGACGCTTGCGTTCCGACCACAGGATGCGGAACACGAATCTCATCCCCTCAGCCTATAAATACCAGCCGTCGACCCCTTTACCCCTCATTCACCCCCTCCTCTGCTCTCTGCCGAGCGCCGCCCGAGAGCTTCTCCGCCGCCGTGCCGGAACCCACCGGAGAACCGCCGGAGCATCACCGGAGCACACCCGCCACCGCCGTGTTCTTCGTGTTCATAACTCCGACGAGCTTCCGCAACTCCGGCCACCGCACGCCATTACGGTAAACTTCGAACTCAACTTTCGCACCGCAGTTGGTAGGGATGAACTTGGGGAAGATGAAGTGGGATCCGACTAAAGAAAGTTTCCGCCAACTTTTTTCTTCAGATGTCTTCAACGACTCCGCCTCCGAACTCAGAACCGATCATGGCGACGCCAATCTCCTCCGCCCCTCCTCCTTTCGTTCCCATCAGGCTGGATCCTTCAAAGGATTCCGGCAAGGAGACTGAGGGAACTTCTGCCCACCCGGAAAAAACCTCCGGGGCGGGCCAGTCGGAGCAGCAAACAGAAGAGGCTGCCAAGAAATCAAAGGCTCGGAAGCGCGACTCCGAAGCTAAGGGGAAATGGTGGCCCTGTACCACCACCGAGATGGAATTGAAGAATCTCGAGTCGGAAGGCTTCCTGCAACCCGGAAGCCGGAGGTCAGCTCCGGATGAACCAACTCCGGCTCCAAGGGACGACGAAATGGTGTCGACGAAGGCACCGGTGGAGCGTGGATTTTCATTCCCGCCTTCGGATTTCTTCCGGGAGATTACGAAGACGTACGGACTCCAACCTCATAACATATCTCCGAATAGCGTGCTCGCCATCAGCAACCACGTCGCTCTCTGCGAAGGCCACCTCCGGGTAACTCCAGAGCTTCCCTTGTTCCAATACTTCTTCACTGTCAAGAAAGAGAAGATCCGCCAAACTTCCGAACTACCAACTTGCGGATCCATCACTTTCCTCCTCCGCCCGGGTCGCGTCTACCCCCACACCGATCGCCATGAATCCGCGAGGTATTGGTCCGGAGGCTTCTTCTACCTGAAGGACGTCTCCGACCCGGCGAGCGACAAAAAACTTCCAACATTCAAGAACAGCCCCGCCAACGAGACTCCGGCATGGACACGGTGCCCTCACCTCTCCGACTCGCCTCGGCTGAACCGCGCGAGTAAGGCGGATCTGCAAGCTTACGGAGGAGGGGCTCACGAGGAAGGATTTGACCCTCTCCTGGTTTACCAAGCGGATCCGGCCGCTTCAACACGAGGGACCGATTGATGTTTGAATACACGGGCGCGAAGACTCAATGCGCGCCACCAAAGATAACCTGTCCGCCGACGCTATCGACAAGAGGATCCGGCTCCTCCTCAAGATCCCGCGTGAACTCCATGTTCACGTATGCAACAAAGACATCCACACGGAGGGATCCGGAACCGCGGTACGGCATCTGGACTTGATCTATTGTTTTTCTTCAAACTTTGCCTAAGTTTTTATCTTTGCACTAGCTCGAAGCGCTTGAAGAGAGTGAACTCGGAAACCTCCTCCGAGTCCCATCTACCGGTAACCCGGATCCAGAAGCCGCATCGGAGGCGGAAGCTCCCGAAGCCGGCCGCCCCGCGAAGAGGAAAAGGCCAGCCCCTTCCGGCTCCCCGGCCGAAACGCCCCCGCGAGACACTTAGTATCGCGGCTACTCGGAAAGCTGAGGCGGAAAGAAGCGCCTCGCGGCGATCAATACCGAGTAACAAAGGGCAGCCTGCCATCCGGCACTTTTTCAAGCCTTCCGGGTAAGCGTCTCCCTTCCGAGATCCAAGTTCCGGTTTAACACTTGTTCTTATGTTTGCATGCTTTTCACGTAGCTCCGGAAGCCAACCTCCCAAGGCCCCAAGGGTCACCAAGAAGAAGGTCAAGCCATCTCCGGCTTCTGTCCCTATCACTCCCGAGGTGGAAGTTCCGCCGAAGGCCCTCATCTGCCCGGCAAGCCGGATCCGAAGGACGTCATTGACCTTGACGACATTCCCGAAGATCCCGTTTACCGAGGCGACTCCGCCAAGGGGACCTCCTCGCCCATTCCTCCGCCCGATCAGCCAAGCTCCGCTTTCGCGGGAGCCAACCGGAGAAGAGCGGGAGCAAAAGCCAAGCTACTTCAAGTCACCAACGCGACCCGCGTCAACCTTCAACCAACTCCGTCCCTCCAAAAGCTTACTCTTGCGGAACGTCACGCGAAGGTTTCCGTCATGCTGAACACGGTATGGGGAAAACCGGAGGAGGAGATGCGCGAACTCGCCGACACTGGAGGAGAACCTGAAGGATTTTTCGCCAAGCACGGGGAAGTGCGGCGGGTAATACTAGCCCCCAAGCATTGGGTGATATAGTTCCGAATAACATGTATTATCCGATGCTTTCCCAAAATGTACTTTAGACAGAAATTTAAAATTTTCATATCCCAAACTGAACTCCTCGCTAGCCTCCAAGATTTTGAATATCCGGCTAACTCCCTGCTGCTTCACAGACCACACGGAAATTGCATGAAGATTTGCGCATCCATGTGCTGGAGCAGATCACGGAGATCGAGGGGCTGCGCCAGAACGCGGAAAACAGCCAAAAGGCTATCCAGCTGCTTGAGACCCGCCTGAAAGGTACAAGATCCGGATTTTTTACTTTTTGTGTTAAGTCATAATGCATGATGCATAATACGTGCAACTTGTCTGCCTTCAGAAGAATCTGCTAAGCGCTCCTCGCTTGATGAGCTTTCCGCCAAGGTCACGGTGCTTGAGGCGGAAAACGAGTCCCTCCAGAACTTTATGAAAGAATCCTCAAGCAAAGAGACTGAAGCAAGAAGAGAACTCTCCGAGAAGCATTCCCGCGAGAAGGCGGAGTTGATCGACAAGCTGGAGAGAAGCCAAGGCCGCGTGATCTCCACACTCGCCAAGAACAAAGCCACTGGAAACGGAGGCGGAAGCCATTGACAAACTTATCTTCCGTAAGCACTCTTCCGCGTCGTTGCTCCGACCATCTTTCATGTTTTCTCTGACGGAACTGAACCTCTTTTCTTCCACAGCAAGTCTTGGCTTTGAGTGGACGAAAGATTCAAACTCGACGAGGACGGAAGCCTACGAGGAAGTGCGGAACTCCATTGATGCACTTGTTTGGAGCACTGTCGCGGAATTGCCACGGCTCTATCGCTAAAGAAGGCCAAAACCTCGGTCATCGATACGATGACCAATCTTATGCGACAGGTGCCGGAGTTCATCAAGGGCTGGCAAAAATCTTCGCGCGCGGAGCCGCCTCCTTGGTCCTGGCCACCGCAAGGCTTTCTTCCCCTCGCTCAATCCGGCGCAAGTTGCCCGCGGAGCCCCGAGAGTTCCGACATGAGCGCCCTTCTCGCGGAAGCCGAAGGCTATGAAGAGGCTGTTTGTCGGGCGAGTGGATCACTCGTTCACGGTACAACAAGCACAACCTGCCCGAAGGTTTTCCGACGCGGAGGAGGAAGCAAGCGAGCCGAGTTTTATGGGGAAGGATCCGGGTCCGGCAACGAGCATTCCGGAGGAAACTGCGGAAACGACTACGAAGCCGGATCCGGTGACGGTGACGACGGCTCCGGCTACCGGCGGTCTGAAGAGGAGGACTCCGAGTAGAGTTCCTGTTTAAAACAATGAAACAAGTTGCATCATTTTGGCCCCGGCGAGGGTTTGTAATAAGACTTTAAATTCTTAAGTAGCTAGGAACGAAACAATTATGCGTGGGGCGGAAACACTTATCCCGCTATCCAGTTTAATATTATGTGCATGTTTCGTTTTTTGTCGGAAAGCAAGTGCTGATCTCGTTATTCTCCGGCTTGCCCGCTTGACCTTCCGCGAGCCGGAAAACCTTAGCCGGAGACGCTCGCCGGCGGCGCGAAGCCCAATGGCAATCCGTCCATAACCGCGGAAACAAGCCCCCGGGCATAGGTGCCGGAAATCGCTACTAGGAATCCACGAGTTCGCAACGAGATAACCACTTAATCGAGAAAACTTAAGCTTACGTCCTAAAGGACGATTTTAGAAATCACAACTTTTATACACGCCTAGGCGGAAAACATCCAGCTCTGCGGTTTTAGTCGGAAAAAACATACATGATCTAAAATGAACAAGTAAAGGAGGTAAAAGACTCAAAGAGTGAACCATAAGCTTTATTTCATTGATCATGTATAACTATTACGAGTTTGTAACTCGGAAAAATATGCTAAGTGTAGAAAGGACGTAGCTGTGCTATATTCCAAGGGCGATCTGTTTCATCGTAGATGTCATCCGGATCCTCACGCTTGCGTTTCCGGCGCCGGTTAGCGGGTCTATCCCTCGGCTCACGGAAATCGACAAGGTAGTACGATCCGTTATGAAGCACTTTGCTAACGACAAAGGGTCCTTCCCATGGAGATTGCAACTTATGGTCTTTCACTGTCGAAGGCGGAGGACCAGGTCTCCGGCCATAAAGGAGCGTTTCCGAACTCGACGACCGTGATAGCGTCGGAGCCTCGCTGGTAGATGGCGGAACGCTGGTCGGCTAGATTCAGAGCTTCTTCGATCAAGTCCACGAGATAGGCTATGCGGCCTCGTCAGTTGTTTCATCGTTATAGGCGGAAACTCGCGGTGAATCATGGATGATGTCGGAGGGAATCACGGCTTCGGATCCGTATACCGGGAAGAAAGGGGTAAACCCTGTTGACCTGTTAGGGGTAGTTCGCAAACTCCACAAAACAGCGTCCGGTTCGTCGGCCCAAGCTCCGGCTGCTCTTCGCGGCGGCTCTTCGAGCGTGGCTTGATTCTGATAATATTAGACCGTTAGCTCTTTCGACTTGACCATTGGATTGTGGGTGAGCCACGGATGCAAGGTCCAATCGAATCCCCATTGTCTCACGGTAATCCTTCAATTCTCCCTGAGCGAAGTTTGTGCCATTATACGTGATTATGCTTGTGTGGGATGCCGAATCTCATTACGAGGCTGATGACAAATTTTAGTGCCGTAGCACCGCCGGCTTTTCTCATCGGCTTGGCCTCGATCCACTTGCTGAACTTGTCAACGGCGACCAAGAGGTATTCGCAACCACCGGGAGATGATCTTTTTAATTTACCAACCATATCAAGCCCCCGGACCGCAAATGGCCGGGTGATAGGTATGGTCTTCAGCTCTTGGGCTGGAGCGTTTGGTTGAGTAGCGTAGTCGCGACAACCTCGACGGGTCTTGACTATCTTATCGGCGTCTTCTTTAGCTGTGAGCCAATAAAAACCTAGCCGAAAAGCTTTTGCAACGAGTGATGCGGGAGCGGCATGGTGCCCGCGAGTCCCTGCGTGGATCTCTCCGAGGATTTCAATGCCATCCTGATTTGATACGCATTTGAGAAATACCCCTGTTGCACTTCGTTTGTAGAGCTGTCCATCGACAATTGTGTAGGATCGTGCTCGTCGATGATGCGGCGTGCGAGGACCTCGTCCTCCGGCAACTTCGATCGATGAGGTAGTCCAGGAAAGGCTGTGTCCAGGCCGGAATGATAGCTAATACCTCTTTAGCCGGAGACAGCTGCCACTACGGGTTTTCGGGTTAGCGCCCTTCACCGAGGGTATCCGGAGATGCTCTAGGTAAATTCCGGGCGGAATTGGCTTTCTGCCGGATCCGAGCTTGGATAGCATATCTGCCGTTGTATTGTCGTCTCTTCGACGTACTTGACTTCGTATCCGAGGAAGCTCTTGGCGATCTCGTCAACTTCGTCTCCGTAGGCCGCCATGACGGAATTTACGGCGTTCCGGGTTCCGGCTACTTGCTTGTGCCACCAGGTCGGAATCTCCGCAGACAAATGATGTGCTTGATCCCTAGTTCCTTAGCGATGCGCGGTCCGTGTAATAGAGCCTCGTATTCCGCCATGTTATTTGTAGCTTCGAAGTGGATGCCGAGAACATACTGCGGTTCTTCTCCGGTAGGGGACTTCGGGGTGACTCCGGCTCCTGAGCCTTGATGCTGCTTGGATCCGTCGAAGTGCATGACCCATGTTTCGGTTCCGGCTCCGGACTTGCATCCGGAGCTTCGTCCAATCTGCAACGAAATCTGCCAAGACTTGGGATTTGACCGCGAGTCCTTGGCTTGTAAGCGATGTCGAAGGCGGATAATTCGATGCCCCACTTAGTCTGTTCGTCTGTTGCGTCGGCGTTGTTGAGAATTGTTGACAGCGGAGCTTTGCTCACAAGCTGTTGCTTGGGTGCTCTTGAAAGTAGTGTCTCAACTTCCGGCTGCCTAGGAATACTCCATAAGCTAGCTTCGAAAGTGAGGGTATCTTTGCTTTGACTCCGTCAGCACCTCGCTTATGTAGTAGACAGGTCTTTGGACGTCATATTCATGACCTTCTTCCTTTCGCTCCACCACGATGACGAGGCTGACGACCTTGTTGGTGGCCGCCAGATAAAGGAGCATTGGCTCTGACTCTCTCGGGGCTGCCAAGATAGGTGGGGAGGTAAGTATTTCCTTCAACCCACGAAGAGGCTGCGTCGGCTGCGTCGTCCCGGACAAATTTGTCTCGTTTTCTTCAGCAGCTTGTACGGAGGTAGCGCCTTCTCGCCAAGACGGCTAACAAACCTGCTGATTGCTTTGCAACGCAACCGAGTTAGCCGTTGCACATCTTTGAGACAAGTTGGTCGTTTGATGCACAGGATTGCCTTGATCTTTTCCGGGTTCACCTCAATGCCTCCGTGAGAGACTATGAAGCCAAGAAGTTTTCCGGCTGGCACGCCAAAGACGCACTTCGGCGGATTCAACATCATCTTGTACCTGCGGAGGTTGTCGAAGGTTTTACGTGAGGTCGCTGATCAGGTCGGATCCTTTCCGGGTCATGACCGCGATGTCGTCGACGTAAGCGTGCACGTTCGGCCTATTTGGTCCTTCGAGCACCGCTGCATCGTACGTTGGTAAGTAGCACCTGCGTTTTTCAAACCAAAGGGCATAGTAACATAGCGAGTAAGTACCAAACGGGGTAATGAATGAAGTCGCCTTTTGGTCGGATTCCTTCATCCGGATCGATGGTACCCGGAATACGCATCAAGAAAACACGAGAAGTTCCGCCCCGCCGTCGAATCAATGACTTGGTCAATGCGCGGCGGGGGAACGGATCCTTCGGGCAATGTTTGTTCAAGCCGGAGTAATCGATGCACATTCTTAGTATTTCGGTGTTCTTTTTGGGTACAAGGACGGGATTCGCGACCCAATCGGTGTGGATAACTTCTACTACAAAACCTGCTTCTAGTAACTTTGCTAGTTCCATTCCTATGGCGCGGCGCTTCTTATCTCCAAAGCGTCGCATAGCTTGCTTCACCGGTTTAGCCCCGGATTTATGTTGAGGTAGTGCTCGGCGAGTTCCCTAGGTACTCCGGACATGTCGGAAGGTTGCCATGCGAAGATATCCATGTTAGCGCGGAGGAACTCGACGAGCGCGCTTTCCTATTTGGGGTCCATGTTTGCCCCGGCCGAAACCTGCTTGGAAGAGTCACCCGGAATAAGGTCATGCTTCTTAGTTTCTATCGCGGGCTTGAAGGAGGTTTTCACGCTCGGAGATCTGCTTCTTGGTGGTCTGCATCTCAGTCGGATCCACCGCGGCCCTGTAGCCTTTCAGCTCTTCTCCGGATATGACAGACTCTGCGAAGGCGGCTTCGCCCAACTCGCACTCATGAGCCTTCTTATAGTCTCCGGTTATGGTGATCATACCGTTGGGACCCGGCATCTTGAGCTTGTTGTAGATATAGCACGCCCTTGCGTGGAACTTGTGGTAGGTGGGCCTGCCGAAGATGACATGGTAGGAGCTCTTGAAGGGCACAACTTCGAACGTGATCTTCTCTTCGCGGAAATTATGAACATCGCCGAAGGCCACGGGAAGTGTGATGCTTGCCGAGGGAGTTCGCCTTCTTACCGGAACCACGCCGTGAAACTCGGTTGTCTTTGTGTTTGAGCTGTTCCTTGGTGAGGTTCATCCGCTCCAGAGTCTCCAGATACATGATGTTCAAGCTGGCTCCACCATCCATGAGGCATTTGGAGAAGTCATACCCGTCTATGCGGGGACTCACAACCAAGGCGTAATATTCTTTTGGCACAGAGGCGGGATGATCCGCCCTGTCAAATGTGCACGGAACTTCCGACCACCGACATCATCGCGGCACGTGCCGGAAGCTGTGGCGTTCGAGGAACCGGGTAGCTGATTTTGCAGCGCGGATCTGTGGGGGTTCCGAGGAAGGTGTGGTAAGCCCCCACGCTCTTCTTCTCGAAGGGGTTGGATTTTCCTGCGGTTCCGGCTTTGGGATCCGGCGAGTTATCATCCTCGTCCATCGCCTCGGAGCTGTCCTCCTCCTTGTCCTTGTTCTTGCCCTTGCCTCATTTGCCGCGTGGGCGGTGCTTCCGGGCTCGTTTGTATCCTGCCTCCGGGTCATTCTTTAGGTCGTTGACCCACTTGCGAGTTGCGGTTGGTGTGAGTGGACTTCCCGTAGCCGGATCCAAGTGGGCCGGGCGGGGCATGTCTCCGTACTCCTCGTAGGTTTGCGGAGCGCGGGATCCGCCGGCGGTGACCTCGGTGCCATCGCTGCCGACCCCTGCCGGCTCCGCCTCCACGGCCGCGTCCTCTTCCGCCTCCTCGAACCTCCGCGTTGGAACGCCATGGCGACCATCTCGGATCCGCCACTCTTCCGGTCATCGGGGTTTTTGCGCTTGTGGCCGCTGTTGTTACCGTTATCACGGTTCTTCTTTTGCTGGTGCAGGGGGATTGCTTGTAGCTGCGATATCACCGCTGCGTCGTCATCGGCGGCGAGTGTGATCACCGGCAATGGAGATCATCTCATCCAAAGTCGGTTTGTTGGCGTTAGCCAAACATGTAAGCTTATGCCTCGGCAATCCTCCTCTCTCGCAGTCCACCAATAAAGGCGTACATGGCGGTGGTGTGATCGACGTTTTCGCACTCGTTCCTGCATGCCAACTATCGTGTGAGGAAGTTTCTTGAGGTTTCTCCCTTCTTACGGATACAAGCTTGTAGAGTAAACTGCTTGTGGCGAGGTCTTTTGTAGGTGCCCACGAAGTGTTTCTCAAAAGCGGTCTTCGGGTCGAACCGAGCAAAAGATGGAGTTCTTCTCGAGGTCGGCGAGCCGGATCCGGGCTGGTCCTACAAGGTACAAGCTGGAGCATGCGGCGAGCGATGTTAGGGGTTCCTCCGGCGAAGGTTACTTGCATTGTAGTAGTCCTCAATCCGGGTATCCGGCCTTTCGGTGCCATCATAATGCTTAGATTTCCGGGTAGCTTGAGGGAGCTCCTTGGCTTTGGTTCCTCTCGAATCATTCTGCCAAAGCACTTCGGACCAATGTAGTCAGTTCTGTACTCGTTAAGGCGGTCCCGTGCGTCGCGTGAGCCGTGGCGGGGAGACTTTGAGCGAGAGCGAGATCTCCGGCCATTGCCTCCGTCTCCACCTCCGCCGCCACCGCTAGGTGGTGGTGAGGAGACCTGCGAGGTGGGCGGTTTGACTTCTTGCTTCCGCCATCCGAATCTCCGCGACCTTCCTGGTGCCGACTCCGGCTCCGTGGCTGCCTTCGCCTTGGCGGCTGGCTGCCCCGGTCATGCCGGCGGGGCTCGGGTCACGGCTTCGACGAGGCTGCGGGTCGCGGCTCCTACGAGGTTCGAGGATCGCGGTTCGGCGAGGTTCGGGCCCCGGTCTTCATTCCGACTCCTCCTAGGCTCGGGCTCACGAACATTGTTCCGGTTCCGGCGAGGTTCCGGCGAGCGCTCCTCTGTTCTGTTTCTTGGCAGCACGTTGTCGCGGATAACAATTGCACCGTGCCCTATGGGCCTGGTGTTTCCGGCTGGACTACGGCGGCGAGGGGGTCGCGGAGTAACCGTTGGGCGGAGGAGAGGGGTTGCGGTATCTGTCTCGTCCGGAATACATCGCATCCTTTCCCTTTCTTGGATCCGACGGAGGCGTACTGTGACGGGACGGGGATCGGATTTGGGTGTTCCCTGGCCCTCCTTACGCGCTCCGAGGATCCGGTGTGTGATTCATCATCGGGATGCCGATCGGCGTGGGCGTCCTTACGCGCGGTGGATGCACGGTTATCCGGATTGGATTCCAACTGCGCGAAGTATCCGCCTTGCTCTGCTGTCTGCATTGCTTTGAAGCGACAAGTGTGCGGAGATGGTTGATATCAACTTCTTCGTCTTTCTTCTTCAGCAATTCCGGCTGCTTTCGGCATGTTGTCCTTTGGAGTTTCCGGCGGTCGGTGAGCTGCGGGCGTGTTGAAGGCTATCCTGCGAGGCGGAATTGCTTCTCTGACAATCCGATCCGCCTCCGCCTGCGCGTAGGCCATCTTTACTTCCCACTCAGCCCTCATGCTCTTGACGTGCTCGAGTGTGTTAGTAATCTCGCGGTCCTGTCTGTCGAAGTTTTCCAGCCAGGCTGCATGATCTGCCCTTCCTATCTTTAATGCGGCTTCGAGCGTCGGCGAGCCTCTTGGGCGTGGCCGGCATCTCCTTTACGGCGGTTTCTAGAGCCTCCGGATCTGCGGCGTGGCCCGGAGTTATAGGTGTGTTAAGGAGCTGCTCGCGCGGCCTCCTCTGCGCGACGGGATTTCCTCCGAAGGAGAATCCCTTTGAGGTCGCACCGAGACATTGGAGATCCTTGTTGGGATGGCTCGGATTGGCTAACTTGGTCTCCGGATCCGGTTTGTCCCAGCGCTGCTACCGTTGCGAGAACACGCTTCGGCTGGGCGGAGTTGACTTCGGGCTGATCGCCGAGACCATACTCCTCCAACTTGCGCACGAAGTCATCGAGATTCCATGGACGGAGTGTCTCCGGAAGTGGGCTCGGATTGCCCAAGATCGACTCTTCGACCGGAGCTTCGCTTTCTCCGACGAGCTGAGCCCGATCCGGATCTGCGTTGTTTTCCGGTGCCTCTTCCTGCTCGGGACCAGCTCCGACTTCATGCGGGGCGGTTCCGGCGGTATGGGCCAAGAAGTGTACGAAGTGACACCTTTGCTTCTCTAACACCAGGAGACCCGGGCGGATGCGCATCGGTCTTCCACCTTTGTTTCCTGCTCGGGGCGGATTGGGTGGGCTTTGATTTTTCCGGATCTAAGGCGGAATCTTCGCTAGGAAGTTCCGGCGTCTCGGATCGGATCTTCGCGGCTGCGTCCCGCTCGGCGGCGGTCGCGTCGGCGCTGCTCACCGGTGGGTTTCCGTCGGAATCGACGGTTTCCCCGATGAAGATGTGTATGCCGCCAAGCGGGACGATGGAGAGTTTGATGGGGTCGGTTTTAGCCGGAATCCAACACTCATCCGGAGGGACGATCGGCGGATTTCCGGCGTAAAGGACACGCCCCACGGCGATGGTGTCGTCGTAGCTTCCCATGGCGGAACCCTCCCGGTTCCGGCCTCCGGACGCCGCGAGGCCCCACGGTGGGCGCCAGCCGTCGTTGCCTAATCGACGGTACCTCGGAGGAGGGATCCTCACGAGGGAGAAGAAGTAGGGGCCATAGGGCGGAGTGCACACGGGACGGTGGTACGCGAGTTACCCGGCTCGGAACACACGCACGATGACGGGGGTCTCTTGCTGCTTGTCCGGAATTATGCGGGCGCTTTCGCGTTGTTACAATGAGTTGTGGTTGTAGCTCTAGGGCTCCGGGATCCGGCTTATAAAGGCGCACGGATCTAGGGTTTACATGGAGAGTCCTAGCCGGATTACGGACGGTCTAAATACGGTACAATATCTTGCCGTGCACGTCACGGATCCGCCTTCCATATACGTCGTCTTGGATCCGGGTTCCTCATGGGCTTCCATGGATCCGGGTTACTCCTATGTCGGTACGGATCCGGCCTGCGATCCTGGGCTGGACTTCTTCCTTCATGATCAACGACAAGCTGGGCCGCCCGATGGGCCACATGCCTCATCACCGTCTGTGGGCCACCCGGGCTTGCCGGATCTAGGCACTGTCGATGGTACACCTATGAAGTATACCCACAACACCGCCTCTACCAGCTATGGCATCGACTCTTGAGATGGTGGCGGCTAGGGTTGGGGAGAGAGGCACTAGGGTTTGTGTGTGTGAGAGGGACGATGAGAGGCGGCCCTTTTTATAGGCCGGAGGGAGGCGGGTGAGCGGTGACGCTCATTAACGCTGGCACGCAGAGCTAGGCGCGACGAGACACTTCGATGCGCCTCGGCAACTGCACAGTCGCTGCGCGCCAATAACTTCTGTCGCGAGGTAGGCGACAGTTAGGATAAAATTCAATATGCCGCTGGCGCGTCGGTTCCACCACTCCCCGCCTCACTTTTCGGTGTGTCCGGAGTCCCGGAGCGTCCCCTGTGGGGCGGGGACGGGCTCGGGCGCCGGATACCGTATCGGGCCACGCCGGACAAAAGGCGGCTTTGGTAGACGCGGCTGGAAACGTTTTTTTGTCCGGCGCACTTCAAATCTCTTTAGGGGACGGTTTTGGGACACGGCTGAAAATGCTCTCATATTAAACGTTACACATTTGCAACGACTTGCACCTATACTTTCCTAAAACGCTTTTAGGTCCGTTAATGCGAGTCCACGTTGCGCGAACTAGTAGCACCGGCCGGCACCATCATCATGGAACCTTCTCACGGGGCAACCACGAACCACATTGAATCGGCACCGATGCCCCAGAATCCCGATTTGAACGGAGATGGACGTGATCCATCATTCAAACCTCACATCCATTAATGACACGGTTACATATCCTTCTCGGGATCGCTTTGTACGCGTGCAACTACATTCTTGTTTTTGCTCTTGCAACTAGTAGTAGCATGATCGGTCGGTCCATGGCTCGTGGCTGGTCCCCCGATCAGCGGTGCTAATTTTACTACACTCAGCAAATTGTCACTAGCGGAGTAGAGACAAGATGGACCACGACAAGTATTCCAGGGTGGGTGAAAGTGAGCTCGTAGAAAAGGGCAAGCTCGGATGCGCCCAAGAGCCAAAGAGAATATTGTTCCAATCTTGTGCAACTTGCGCCGCTGGAATTAATTACTAGAAGTAGATCCTACCGATTCGTTCCTTGGTGTCGGGCAGATCGATGGAATCTAGTGTTCTACTGCATTGCCACGTACTCAGTATAGTTTTTAGTAGCACCCCTTCCGGTAGCACCCCTTCCGTCCGAAAATGTGTTACATATAGTTTTTCGTCAAATTAAAATTGTATATAGTTTAATCATATACCGTGACAAATTACTATTAATTTTTGCAATACCCTTTTCTGAGCTATTTTATGGTGTTCTCGCAATCTAAGTTTGATAAGTAGAAGTTGCTACTTTCTCATATAATTTGACTAGCTACAAAGAAGTTTTGATAGTAAGGGACATTCTTTTCGAAAAGTTCTTGAGACACATGAGCTCAGGTGATCCCTCTATATTAAAAAAAATCAAATTTTGAAATTTTAAGTTTTAGAAAGAATTGAAAGAAACTTAAAATTTCAAAATTTGATTTTTTTAATAAGTAGTGCACAAAAACATAGCTGGGAGTTTGACACTCTTTCTCCTTGCATGCTACAATGTGGATCCCTGGCTTCGTTTTAATAAAAATGGGGCCTGGGGGGGTTTCGGCCCCCATGTTTTTCTAAAAAAAAAGAATTGCAAGAATTGTGAACTATGTCAATGATATATCCTACAAGAAGACGAATCAAACTGCAAAATCCTTTTTTATTATGATGTTTTATTTGGAGATTTTAAAATGTGTTACTTAGATCCGCACTTTTGTTATTTTCTTGTCGCTAAAAATAAAATATGAGGTATACATCACTGGCTGCCTCTTGACGTGTCTTCCGAATTTTTTGAAACTCAGAAATATGATTTTCGATTTTTTTCAATAAGAGTAATAAAGGGTATCACTAGTGCCCATGCACACCAAATCTCCACTCCATTCTTTTCTTTGATACTAGCGGAACACCCTGACGGTCAAAAGAATTGAATGGATCGGTGGTCACATTTATATGAGCTATATATTACAAAAAAAAAGGATACTTTATATTTTGTAATGGTCTACTTTTATGTTGTATAATTTATTTTACATAAGTCAATGTTGATTTGAGACAATATTTTCTCAAGTACTACGCGGAACACCATGAGGATGACAGAGTCGAATAAACCCGGGGCCATCCTTGGAGAATATATAGGAGCATTCTAAGTAAGTTTAGGAAGAGCCCATTTTTCGGGTGTGGCATGACCCAAAGGCATCTCGGTCCTCACATCTCTGAATTATACTCCGTATGCAGTTTGGAGTAAGATTCAAGGTATTCATATTTTCCAAGACTCCGGAGACTCTGTTGTTTGCTACTCCGCCGCCTCAGCCTACTTTTTTTTTTGAAATCGGATTTTCCTTTTATTAGAAATTTCATTGTTGTCAGTATTGACATGTAGAATGGGACTCTCTCTTTGTCCTCGTCTGATTAATCCACTTTTTTAAAGACCTCAAAACTTTGAATTGAAAAATTTGATTACAAAATATTCAATTGGAATGGATTCACAATAAAATAATTCAAAAAAAATCTGAATTTTTGATTTCATAATTATTTCTGTTTAAAATCCTACTTGGTGCAATTCAAGTTGCCTTTCAACTCTTTCATGATACCGGTGGTTTGGAAAAATTGGATCCCCTCCAAAATGGAAGTTCTTCGCATCGTTGGTTCTTTACATTCGTGTTCGGATGGTGATATGCTTGCCATCGTGGTTGGTGAATTTTGGCCTTTACCAACTAAGAAAGAGAAAGCTGGAGAACACGGCACACCTTATGTTCAAATGTAGGTACTCAATGGAGAGGCATCAATGAGAGGATTGGTTTGGATTATTTCGACATCTCTCAATCAAGCAACTTTGGCTCGGTGAAGAAGTGGTGGTGATAACTGTCTAGGGTTGGAGAGCAGCGACGCAAGGGGCTCTCTCTTTATTTTGCTGGCCCCTTGGAGATTTGGAAAGAGTTAGAACTTTGTTTGGATGTGTGCCATTGTTATTTCGGCCATTCAACGGAACGCCGCACTTTTGGTGTTCGCGGGTCCGAAAAGCTTGAACGCAATTATGCTACGACAGTAGGCACTTGTCTCCTATCCTCTTATATGCTAGTTTGTGATTTGCAAGGCACGTACAATAGGTTGACGTTAGTCTTCCCTTACGTTTACTACGTAAGATTTTTTTGCTTAATTGAAGGAGAGAGATTGAAAAAAGAGAATGTTACCTTCCCTTAGCTAAGATATGATCCTTTATAAAAATAAGAGAAAACTATTTTCTCCATTTTACCATTTATCTTCCCTTAGCAACCTAATTTCCTTCTAAAATTTAATTGATTCTCATTTACCGCTAGGAATGACAAAATGGATAATGCATTGTACCACACATACTTAATGTATTTTCTAAATAACATGAACTGCTAAGAGAATATGTGTCTTGCCTACCATTGGAGATGCCCTAAACTTCGAAACAAATAGAGTTTTTTAGCTTTGTTTTGAAAAAATGACCCAACGGGCAACGACAGCTAAGAGCATCTCCACCGGCGCGCCCCATGGCGGCCCCGATAGTGTTTTTGGGCCGGCGTGGGTATTGGACTCGCACCGGTGCGTCCCAAAAGGCGCCGGCTAGTTTTCAAGCTCAATAGATGCGCCGACAATCCCGTGTCGGCCCCTTCGTAGAGGGTGCGGATCAGGCGTCAGAAACCACGCGTGGGCCCCGCCTGGGAGCCAGACGCACCGCTTTCCCCACCTCCCACCCATGCCCGAGCCGACTCCCACCCCTCTAGATCATTACCGTCGTCGTCGCCGTCGTGCCCCCTGCTTGCAATAGACACCGCCATCCATCGACACGACCGCCACCCTCTCGACCGACGGCTGTTGTTTCGACCGGAACAGAGGTCGCCGCCACCGTCGCACAACCGCCCCGCCCGCTAGGTGTTTTTCGGATTGTCGCGATGGACAACAACGACGAGATGATGGTGCAGTTGTTCATGGAGGAGCAGAATGCTGAGGCTGGCAACAACAGCAGCTGATTCTGACGAGCTTGCTCCGCGTTCGCCAGCCTTTGTTCTCCGTGCCTCGATGCGGCACCTCAAAGAATAGCAAGAGGAGGAACATCAACTTGCATCGTCAAGCCAACGCAATGTTGCTTGACGTCGACTACTTCCCCGATGACGTGACTCATTCGCCAAAGGAAATTCGGTGCCGGTTTAGGATGAACAAGGATCTGTTCATGAAGATTGTCTATGGCGTCAGGGAGTACGACGACTACTTCATGATCAAGCAAGATTGCACAGGTTTGTGGGGCTTCACCTCAATCCAGAAGTGCACTGCTGCAATGTTGTCTTTCATACGAAGCTCCTCCAGATACAACCAAGGACTACCTACGGATGGCGAAGTCGACATGTTCACAGACTCTCTACAGGTTTTGCCGAGCCGTCATAGCGGTGTTTGGTAAAGACTATTTGATAGCACCAAGGGCAGATAATACAACTCGGATCCTGGAAAATAATGCAGCACGAGGGTTTCCTGGAATGCTCGGAAGTATTGACTGTATGCATTAGGGCTGAAAGAATTGCCCTTTCTCTTGACAGGGGATCTACAAGGGGTATACTCGTGAGTGCAGTGTCATTCTAGAGACGGTGGCAGACAATGACCTCTCGATTTGGCATGTTTTTTTGCATGGCAGGAACAAACAATGATATCAGCGTGCCGCAGCTCTCTCCAGTGTTTTCTAGGCTAGCTGATGGACAAGCTTCTGCTGTGAAATTTGAGGTAAACGGCCACGGATACAACAAGGGGTACTATCTAGCTGATTGTATCTACCCGACGTATGCTACATTTGTGAAAAAAATCCTGTCTACAGCTTTGGAGATGGACGCTTATTTTGCAACTTGCCAGGAAGAGCTCGCAAGGATGTTAAGCGTGCTTTTGGGGTGCTTCAGCAACATTTCACCGTTGTCAAATACCCTGCTCTAACTTGGTCCGAGTCTCAGATGTGGGAGGTGATGAACGCTTGTGTGATCTTGCACAACATAATCATTGAGAGCGAGCACGACGAACATGTGCATGATGATCAACCATTTAATTATCAAGGGCATCTTGCTGAGGTAGAGCACGTACCCCAACAATTTGGTACTTTCCTTCATATGCACATGAAATTCGAGATGCAGATGTTCATGCTCAACTTCAGGCGCATCTACCTGCGCATTTGTGGGCGAGGAGAGAAACCGCCAACAATGCATGATTTAATTTCTATTTGTTTGATTGTATGAATAATTTAATTTCTATTTATTTGATTGTATGAATATATTAATTTCTATTTGTTTGATTGGATGAATAGTTTAATTTCTATTTATATGATTGTATGAATAATTACAATATAGTATAAATAATATGTGATTGATATATTGTTTTAAAATATTGTAAAAAAAATTAGAGCCTCCGTATGGAAGTGCCCGTGTGGAAACAGCATCCCTTAAGATGATGTAGTAGCGGTGGAGATGCTCTAATACCGGCTGGAAAGGTGGGTTTTGCAAAACTCCGGCAATACGTATGCGTACACGTGGCAGTGGCGGTGGTTCCAAATTAGATCCTTGCCTAAACTGACGGATGATTGCCTTGCCAAATAATTCAAGATCGTCGTGCAACTAGAAGATCACCTTTGTTTTGTCGCGCATAAACAAATCGTTGAAAGATCCCTGTAGTTTTGTTACGCATAAACAAATGGAGGAACGTGCCGAATCTGCTGATCGGAACATTAGGTGCTAAAATTTAAGCGGAAATTGCTCTGCCATGTCTGGGAAAAACAAATCTACTCCTAACAGCGTACTGTACCTGAATCCGCTACCGTGCGCTGTGCCCGCTAAACCCTCCTTTCTTGAGATAAACCCCTTTTTTTCCGTTGCACTGAGAGCATCTCTACCGGTACTTTCCAAAAAAGCGTCGGCGTGCATATCGGCAACAGGCTATGGTAAACGCCGGCTGCATGCAATTATCCTTTAGGGACCAAGTCTCACACCAATTAGTCCAATAGACGACCACCACCTCTCGAATAAATGAGGGATAAGACCTTCAACCTCTGCATCCTCTTTAGCGTTGCAATTAGGATGGCAAGCTTGTCCAATAACAATATCATAGAGAAGTGCCGAACGAGAGTCTCGGTAAGACCCTTCTTAGTCTCAAAGTAGTGGTCAATAACCTCATTGACTAACACCTACAGACCCCCCCCCCCCCCACAAAATTCAAAATTAGGTCACTCCATTTTGGTCGAAAAACTATAAAGATGTGCAAATTCATAAAACTAAAACTACAAAGATGTGCAAATTTATATGTCAACTGAAAGTGAATAGCCATTCATTAGAAGTAAATTTGGTGGTGACGTGTACAAAAAGTTAAGAGGGTGTTTGCTTCAACATCACGGTCCTTTGTTTCACACAATACTGCATGTGGGGCTTCCTTGCATCTTGTCAGTGTACCGCGAGGCCGACAGCAAAATTGAGCTGGTGCACATATAATAATGTCGACGTATACACACCAAAAAAAAATATTTTTGAGAAACCCAATACAAACGCAGACGCTCACATACACGCGCATACACTCATCTCTATAAATGCACACACGCACACCCTACCTCTATGAGCACCTCCGGAAGACAGAGCCGACGGATTGGATCTTTCAATTGACGAAGTCACCACAGGCGCCTCGTTGTGGGCGGGAACATCGTCTCCCACTGAATGAATATTCTGCCGTTTATGAGACACACATATGTCAAACATGAGATTTGATCTCTGGTGGGCTGGGGGTACAACCACCCTCCTAACCACCCAACCTCAAGTCTTTTTACTTAGATCTTTTTAATATTTTTAAATATTTTTCCCGAGTAGCAGGGCATATGGTTCCAAGTTCAAAAGTGGATTTCCAATTATGAACTCATTGAATGGTTGTTTCCAAAACTAAAACTACAAACATGTGCAAATTTATATGTCTACCCAAAAATGCGAACACCCGGTTGTTTCGAAAATTAAAGCTACAAAGATTTTTTACAACTCACGCATCTTCAGCGGCCCAACGCAAACGGACGTTATCCGCACAGATGTAAAATGGATCTGCACCCTGCTCAGCGACCCGACGAATAATGACCGGCATGTCCACGTGGATGCAAACGCGGCCTAAATTTGCGACGTGAATGCGTCTGCCCAGACTACACCTGGGCATTCCTCGGGCTGGGCCAGGTTTCAGGCCAGGCCTGAAAAAGCATGACCTGAAATTCCCAGGCCTGAGCTCGGCCCTGCCCGACCTTCAGCTTACAAATAGGCTCGAACCCGCTCGAACTGCCAAAATCCCGGCTTGACCCAATGTCGTTGCCTAATCGACGGTACCTCGGAGGAGGGATCCTCACGAGGGGGAGAAGAAGTAGGGGCCATGGGGGCGGAGTTGCCGCACTTGTGAGACGGTCGGTGTCTGCGAGTTACCCAGCAGTTTCGGAACACGCGCGATGACGGGGGCTCTGCTGGCCTTGTGCGGGTGTCTGGGCGCTTTCGCGT
>NC_061508.1:87511568-87522151 GCF_022539505.1 Lolium rigidum
ATTTCTTAATAAGTTGCTTGTTGAGCGGTAACCATGTTTCTGGGGACGCCATCAACTTTTACCTTTGTTGAATATCATGTGAGTTGCTATGCATGTTCGTCTTGTCTGAAGTAAGAGCGATTTTCATGATCAAATGGTTTGAGTATGCATACTATTAGAGAAGAACATTGGGCCGCTAACTAAAGCCATGATTCATGGTGGAAGTTTCAGTGTGGACAGCTAATCCTCAATCTCTTATGAGAATTTTAACTGTTGTTGAATGCTTATGCATTAAAGAGGAGTCCATTATCTGTTGTCTATGTTGTCCCGGTATGGATGTCTAAGTTGAGAATAATCAAAAGCGAGAAATCCAATGCGAGCTTTCTCCTTAGACCTTTGTACAGGCGGCATAGAGGTACCCCTTTGTGACACTTGGTCATATGCTATGCAATGATAATCCGTGTTAATCCAAGCTAATTAGGACAAGGTGCGAGCACTATTGGTATACTATGCATGAGGCTTGCAACTTATAAGATGTCTTATACATAACACATATGCTTTATTACTACCGTTGACAAAATTGTTTCTTGTTTTCAAAATGAAAAGCTCTAGCACAAATATAGTAATCAATGCTTCCCTCTGCGAAGGGCCTATCTTCTACTTTATTGTTGAGTCAGTTTACCCATTCTTTCTATCTCAGAAGCAAACACTTGTGTCAACTGTGTGCATTGATTCTTAAATGTTTACCTATTGCACTTGTTATATTGCTTTGTGTTGACAATTATCCATGAGATATATATGTTGAAGTTGAAAGCAACCGCTGAAACTTATATCTTCCTTTGTGTTGCTTCAATGCCTTTACTTCGAACTTATTGCTTTATGAGTAACTCTTATGCAAGTCTTATTGATGCTTGTCTTGAAAGTATTATTCATGAAAAGTCTTTGCTATATGATTCATTTGTTTACTCATTATCTCCATCATTGCTTCAAATCGCTGCATTCATCTCATATGCTTTACAATAGTATGATCAAGATTATGATAGCATGTCACTTCAGAAATTATCTTTGTTATCGTTTACCTACTCGAGGGCGAGTAGGAACTAAGCTTGGGGATGCTTGATACGTCTCAAACGTATCTATAATTTCTTATGTTCCATGCTACATTTATGATGATACTCACATGTTTTATACACATTATATGTCATTATTATGCATTTTCCGGCACTAACCTATTGACGAGATGCCGAAGAGCCAGTTGTTGTTTTCTGCTGTTTTTGGTTTCAGAAATCCTAGTAAGGAAATATTCTCGGAATTGGACGAAATCAACGCCCAGGGTCCTATTTTTGCACGAAGCTTCCAGGAGACCAAAAGGATCAAGAAGTGGGGCCACGAGGCGACGACACGCCAGGGCGGTGCAGCCTGGGCACTGGCCGCGCGACCCTGTTGTGTGGGTCCCTCGTGACCCTCCCGACTCTGCCCTTCCGCCTACTTAAGGTCTTCGTCGCGAAACCCCCAGTACCGAGAGCCACGATACGGAAAACCTTCCAGAGACGCCGCCGCCGCCAATCCCATCTCGGGGGATTCAGGAGATCGCCTCCGGCACCCTGCCGGAGAGGGGAATTGTAACAACCCACTTTTCAAACCCTGCATATTTTCTAGCTTTAAAAATTTTGGGCCAACAAAAACTTTTATTTATCTTGCTACTTGGTGTGCATAGCTTGTAGTTTTGTTTAGATTGTTGGTAGTGAGTGTGTGTAAACAACTTCCCACACTAAAACCCCTAGCAACAAGATTGTGGACCAAAAACTAAAAAAGGAAAAAACTCTTCTTGGCACCAATTGTGAAACACCCCACACCCAACTTCTCTCTTTAATAACAATTTCCCTCTTCATCAAAAATTTGGGTGCATGTGTGCATGACACCCCCCCCCCTCTCTTCACTCACCATGACACCCACTCTTTCTCTCTTTTGGAGAAAACCCTAGGAAGGGGGAACATTTCCCCCTCTCTTTTCTCTTTCTTGCACATTTCTCTCATATGGCCGTAGCCATGTGACCCCTCTTATTTTGGTACCCCTTTCTTCTCTCTCATTTTTGCAAACCCTAAGGGGACACTACCCCCTCTTCCTACCCCTCTCCCTTCTCTCTCTTTGCATGGCCGGGGGTGAGACCACCCCTTCTCCCTCTTTTTCTCTCTTACCGGCCAGGTTTGGGAGCCCATGCCCCTCTCTGTTGTGGCCGGCACATGAGGCCACACACCCCTTTTTTTTTCCTCTGCCCAACAATCTGGCCCGCACCCTACACCTTGGGCCCTCCCTGGACTCCCCTTTTCCCCTCCAACTCGGCCCAAGGCCAGCCACCGAGCCCACCAGACTCTGGCCACGGACGTGCATGCCCTGGTCACCCTCCCGCGCACGCGCGCGCAGGCGCCAGACGAGCGGCGACGCCTCGACGCCCGCCCACGCCTCGGGAAAACGCTCGCCTCCTCGTATACCTCCCTGACTCCTCGAGGCCCCGCGCGCCCCCTCGGCTCTCTCCCGCTCGCTGCCGCTGTCCCCCACGCGGGATTGGCCGTGGCCGCCGCCCGTCGCCCGTCCCTTGCCCTCCCTGGCCTATAAAAACCCACCCCCGCACCCACTCCGCCCTCACACCACCCCACTCCTTCCCCACCCCCACATACGCTCCAGAGAGCGCCCAGGGCGCTGCTCTGGGCTGCTGCCCTTCCCCCGGCGAAGCCCTGCCGTGATCGACGCCGGAGAAGAGAAGGTCGCCGACCCGTGCAGCCACAACGCCACCCTCACCCCTCTGTTTCCTTCCGCCGTGTTCGTCCTCAAAGCCTAACCCCACCCTTCCTCTTCACCAGGATCGTCGAGGAACCATGCCGCCGCCATCATCCCGGAGGTTCCCGCGAAGAACACCGCCGGGAAAAGCCGCTGTTCGCCCGGAGGAAAACCTGGACGCGCGCCGAGCCTGCCCCAAGCCTCCACCGACCCACCCTGCCGCCACCGACGCTTGCTGCTCGCCGCCGGTAAGCCGCGCCCTCGTCTTCTTCCCGCCCGACGCCGGCGTCGCTGCAGGGAGACGCGAGGAGGGAGACGCCGTCTCTTCCCGTGCGTAGGCCTGCATGGCCACGTCGGCCCATGCATGGCTTTGGCCCACCACGGGCCCCTCCTTCTCCCCTTTTGTTTTTCTTTTTTCTGCCCGCGTGGAAATTTCCTTGGGCCGGCCCACCGCACGGCCCGTTTCCTTCACAAACGCGGCCCAACCTTTCCCGCCCAGATTTTCGTTTGAAAATCGTTTTAAATCTTTCAGTTTTTATCTAAAAACCAGGGAACTAAATTGCTTATAACCGGAGTTCTACAAATCGAAAACTAGTGAAACCAACTGCGTTAGAAAGATATTTTCAAGATCTTTCACATGCCACTGACCCCATATTTTTAGAATTTTTATACGAATTTTAGTGTATTAAACTTGCTCTATGTATTCTGCATACTCCACTAAATTCCTAAAATCGTAGAATTTATATTTTTGACTAATTCCAATTGTGATGATCTTGTTTTATTGTTGTCCATCTCAGAAAAATACCATGGGTCCTTGTAGGAAATAATTCTGTCCCGTTTGTAAAGTTAGTGTGTAACATGAAATGTTGTTCTTAAAACTTGTCGTTATTTAATTTCCCACTCCAACCCCTTTTTATAAATTTGGCCAATGCATGATTTTACTTTGATACAACATACACCCCTGCATGCTTTATCATATTCTTTTAAAACTTGATTTTGAGCTATGTGTTGATTGTATGTTGTTCTTCTATTTTCGCGACGCTAGATACGAACGTGGGAGAAGCCGAAGGAGAGGATTTTGGAGAAGGTGTTGAAGAAGACCAGGGACTAGCCAGCCAAGGCAAGCCATTTACTTTGACTCCTTGATTTTCTATGTTCTTGGTTGAGATCTTTTTATTCTTCCCCATCTTGATCCTTTGCGTTTTTCGGCTAGATAATTCTCCTCTTTGACATACTTGCCTCCAAGTATGTATTTATCCCCTCTTGGTAGATTCGCGTACTCTAAGTATGTGGATTAAAACTCACTCATTTGACACCTCCTAATTTTAGTACAAACTTGGGTTAATATCATGATTATTGCTCCACTTTTTGATTATCTTCATCCATGCTCCTTGTAAGTATGGATGTTGTTGACACCCTTCATGGTATGATGGCAACCTTTATGCTATTGTACATCTTAGTTCACACATAAACTTTAGGTTGGGAAAACCCTCAAGGTTTTACCTTGTTGTAAAAGTTTTTGTTAAAAAAAAACCTTGGGTATAATGTTATGCCCGAGTGAGTTTTTGAGAAAGGAAAGGATTTGGTAAAAATGATGGGATGAGAAAGTGGTTGGGTTATTACGAAAACTTTGGCGCCTAAGTACTCACCCATGACAACAAACTAGCGCAACCACATTACTCCAACATGGGCACGGGGCTTAGCTCGACGTTCGTTCTCTTTAGCATGAGGCACCGCACAACTATACAAGGGTACGGTTACCCCCGAGTCCGGATTGTCGAAGTTGGGACAATAGTATAACGGGAGGCCTTCGGGGCTGACCCGTCCGGAAGACACTATGGGTCTCCTGGCTTGGCGGTGGAGCCACGCTCAAAAGGAGGTGAGCTGCCACGGTGCCGGGGAGGTACATACTCCATAGGGTAGGACCTCTTGCTAATTAGAATGGGCGAAAGGCTTCGACTGGTTATCCGATACCCACATACTTTCGTATGATGGCCCGGGGATGATCCCGGCGGATTTATCAGATCTTGTGGGGAAAGTGTGCAAACTCTGCAGAGTTAAATCTATTCGAATAGCCGTGTCCGCGGTCATGGACGGTTGGAATGGCTGTTGCTTAGCCTGATGTGTTTTGTTTATGAAAATGTTTGACAAAGGAAAGAAACGGGATTTGTGTTGGAGTACTCGGAGTACTGAAAAAATGGTTGATGACCGCAAGGAGGTGGTCGGAAAGGCATTGTTAAAAATCGGGTCTACCCTTCCTAGGTGTTTATGTCGTGAAGAGTCTTCTTAAAATAATTCATGTAGAGATGTCTCCTTCGCCCATGAAGTTGAGATGCTAACTCCACCAAAACACTTCTTCTCCCCTACATGACATATTCTTAAATGAATTTAGATATTCCCTCTTGATCTCCTAGTTTAGTTCTCGGTACCTTGTTCCCTTTAATATGTTACTTTGTAAATGGTTTGCGAGTACAATTCAAAATGTACTCACGGCTTTGTCCCTGGCTATTTACTTGGCCAGACTATGAGGAGGATTTCGAAGATGATGGTGGTTATCAGGACGACTATGCGACTTAGGACGTTCCCCGGTCAGCTGCCTGTAGGGTTTAAGGCATGACTTGGGCCCGACGGAGTTGATGTGTATCCGCTGCTTTTGGATGTTTGAATTCAGCCCGATGTGGCCATTTGTGTAAGACTTGGTCATAAGACCGTTTGTAAGACTATTTATTATTTCGGTACTATGTAATGGATGTTGTAACTCTGTTTATCAGTTCGGTTATGTGCTCATGTTACACTGATCATGGGATCATGAGTGAATGCATAACGGGTATTTCGGACAGTTGGTCCGGGGTGCCACAGGAATCATCTTCCGGAGGTCTCTTCATCGCCATGATCGCCTCCGGATCGATGTGTGAGTAGTCCACCCCTGGACTATGGATCCATAGCAGTAGCTAGATGGTTGTCTTCTCCTCATTGTGCTATCATGTTAGATCTTGTGAGCTGCCTATCATGATCAAGATCATCTATTTGTAATCCTACATGTTGTGTTTGTTGGGATCCGATGAATATTGAATACTATGTCAAGTTGATTATCAATCTATCATATATGTTATTTATGTTCTTGCATGCTCTCCGCTGCTAGTAGAGGCTCTGGCCAAGTTGATACTTGTGACTCCAAGAGGGGGTATTTATGCTCGATAGTGGGTTCATGCCTCCATTAAATCTGGGACAGTGACAGAAAGTTCTAAGGTTGTGGATGTGATGTTGCCACTAGGGATAAAACATCAATGCTTTATCTAAGGATATTTGTGTTGATTACATTACGCACCATACTTAATGCAATTGTCTATTGTTTACAACTTAATACTGAAAGGGGTTCGGATGATAACCTGAAAGTGAACTTTTTAGGCATAGATGCATGCTGGATAGCGGTCTATGTACTTTGTCGTAATGCCCTGATTAAATCTCATAGTACTCATCATGATATATGTATGTGCATTGTTATGCCTTCTTTATTTGTCAATTGCCCAATCGTAATTTGTTCACCCAACATCTGCTTATCTTATGGGAGAGACACCGCTAGTGATCTGTGGACCCCGGTCCTATTCTTTACATCCGAAATACAATCTCATCGTAATTGTTCTTTCTTGTTCTTCGCAAACAATCATCATCTTCCACACAATACGTTTAATCCTTTATTTACGACAAGCCGGTGAGATTGACAACCTCATCAGTTACGTTGGGGCAAAGTTCGTGATTGTGTTGTGCAGGTTCCACGTTGGCGCCGGAATCCCTGGTGTTGCTCCGCACTACACTCCGCCACCAACAACCTTCAACGTGCTTCTTGGCTCCTACTGGTTCGATAAACCTTGGTTTCTTTCTGAGGGAAAACTTGCTGCTGTACGCATCACACCTTCCTCTTGGGGTTCCCAATGGACGTGTCGACTGCACGCATCAGTGGGCGGCGGACGAGATCCGGCGCGAGGTCGAAACAAGCGGCAGGGTGGAGAGGGTGAAAAAAGCCGCCGCCAAGAGGGCGGCGGCGGCCCAGGACGAACAAGCGAGTGATGCGTGTAGTTGACACGTCCGTTGGGAACCCCAAGAGGAAGGTGTGATATGCACAGCGGCAAGTTTCCCTCAGTAAGAAACCAAGGTTTAATCGAACCAGTAGGAGTCAAGAAGCACGTTGAAGGTTGATGGCGGCGGGATGTAGTGTGGCGCAACACCAGAGATTCCGGCGCCAACGTGGAACCTGCACAACACAACCAAAGTACTTTGCCCCAACGAAACAGATGAGGTTGTCAATCTCACCGGCTTGCTGTAACAAAGGGTTAACCGTATTGTGTGGAAGATGATTGTTTGCAGAGAAAACGATAGAAACAAGTATTGCAAGCAGATTTGTATTTCGATATTAAAAGAATGGACCGGGGTCCACAGTTCACTAGAGGTGTCTCTCCCATAAGATAAAAGCATGTTGGGTGAACAAATTACAGTCGGGCAATTGACAAATAGAGAGGGCATAACAATGCACATACATGGCATGATAAGTATAGTGAGATTTAATTGGGCATTACGACAAAGTACATAGACCGCCATCCAACTGCATCTATGCCTAAAAAGTCCACCTTCAGGTTATCATCCGAACCCCTTCCAGTATTAAGTTGCAAAGCAACATACAATTGCATTAAGTATGATGCGTAATGTAATCAACAACTACATCCTCGGACATAGCGCCAATGTTTTATCCCTAGTGGCAACAGCACAACACAACCTTAGAACTTTCTGTCACTGTCCCAGTGTCAATGCGAGCATGAACCCACTATCGAGCATAAATACTCCCTCTTGCGAGTTAAAAGCAAAAACTTGGCCGAGCCTCTACTAGTAACGGAGAGCATGCAAGATCATAAACAACACATATGTAATAACTTGATAATTAACATAACATGGTATTCTCTATCCATCGGATCCCGACAAACACAACATAGAGTATTACAGATAGATGATTTTGATCATGTTAGGCAGCTCACAAGATCCGACAATGAAGCACAATGAGGAGAAGACAACCATCTAGCTACTGCTATGGACCCATAGTCCCAGGGTGAACTACTCACTCATCACTCCGGAGGCGACCATGGCGGTGTAGAGTCCTCCGGGAGATGAATCCCCTCTCCGGCAGGGTGCCGGAGGAGATCTCCAGGATCCCCCGAGATGGGATCGGCGGCGGCGGCGTCTCAGTAAGGTTTTCCGTATCGTGGTTTTTTCGCATCAGGGGTTTCGCGACGGAGGCTTTAAGTAGGCGGAAGGGCAAGTCGGGGCCCGACGAGGGGCCCACACCATAGGGCGGCGCGGGCCCCCCTTGGCCGCGCCGCCATGTGGTGTCGCCACCTCGTGGCCCCACTTCGTATGCTCTTCGGTCTTCCGGAAGGTTCGTGGCAAAATAGGCCCCCGGGTCTTCGTTTCGTCCAATTCCGAGAATATTTCGTTACTAGGATTTCGAAACCAAAAACAGCAGAAAACGAGAACCGGCACTTCGGCATCTTGTTAATAGGTTAGTTCCGGAAAATGCACGAATATGACATAAAGTGTGCATAAAACATGTAGGTATCATCAATAATATGGCATAGAACGTAAGAAATTATCGATACGTCGGAGACGTATCAAGCATCCCCAAGCTTAGTTCTGCTCGTCCCGAGCAGGTAAAACGATAACAAAGATAATTTCTGAAGTGACATGCCATCATAACCTTGATCATACTATTTGTAAACATATGTAGTGGATGCAGCGATCAAAACAATGGTAATGTCATGAGTAAACAAGTGAATCATAAAGCAAAGACTTTTCATGAATAGTACTTCAAGACAAGTATTAATAAGTCTTGCATAAGAGTTAACTCATAAAGCAATAAATCAAAGTAAAGGCATTGAAGCAACACAAAGGAAGACTAAGTTTCAGCGGTTGCTTTCAACTTGTAACATGTATATCTCATGGATAATTGTCAACATAGAGTAATATAACAAGTACAATATGCAAGTATGTAGGAATCAATGCACAGTTCACACAAGTGTTTGCTTCTTGAGGTGGAGAGAGATAGGTGAACTGACTCAACATAAAAGTAAAAAGAATGGTCCTTCAAAGAGGAAAGCATCGATTGCTATATTTGTGCTAGAGCTTTTATTTTGAAAACATGAAACAATTTTGTCAATGGTAGTAATAAAGCATATGAGTTATGTACATTATATCTTACAAGTTGCAAGCCTCATGCATAGTATACTAATAGTGCCCGCACCTTGTCCTAATTAGCTTGGACTACCGGATCTTTGCAATGCACATGTTTTAACCAAGTGTCACAATGGGGTACCTCCATGCCGCTCTGTACAAAGGTCTAAGGAGAAAGCTCGCATTTTGGATTTCTCGCTTTTGATTATTCTCAACTTAGACATCCATACCGGGACAACATGGACAACAGATAATGGACTCCTCTTTAATGCATAAGCATGTGGCAACAATTATTATTCTCATATGAGATTGAGGATATATGTCCAAAACTGAAACTTCCACCATGATTCATGGCTTTAGTTAGCGGCCCAAAGTTCTTCTCTAACAATATGCATGCTCCAACCATGAAGGTGGTAGATCTCTCTTACTTCAGACAAGATGGACATGCATAGCAACTCACATGATATTCAACAAAGAATAGTTGATGGCGTCCCCAGAAGCATAGTTATCGCACAACAAGCAACTTAATAAGAGATAAAGTGCATAAGTACATATTCAATACCACAATAGTTTTTAAGCTATTTGTCCCATGAGCTATATATTGCAAAGGTGAATGATGGAATTTTAAAGGTAGCACTCAAGCAATTTACTTTGGAATGGCGGATAAATACCATGTAGTAGGTAGGTATGGTGGACACAAATGGCATAGTGGTTGGCTCAAGGATTTTGGATGCATGAGAAGTATTCCCTCTCGATACAAGGTTTAGGCTAGCAAGGTTATTTGAAACAAACACAAGGATGAACGGTACAGCAAAACTCACATAAAAGACATATTGTAAACATTATAAGACTCCATACCGTCTTCCTTGTTGTTCAAAACTCAATACTAGATATTATCTAGACTCTAGAGAAACCAAATATGCAAACCAAATTAGCAAGCTCTAAGGATTTCTTTATTAATGGGTGCAAAGTATATGATGCAAGAGCTTAAACATGAGCACAACAATTGCCAAGTATCAAATTATCCAAGACATTTTAGAGTTACTACATGTAGCATTTTCCAATTCCAACCATATAACAATTTAACGAAGAAGAAACTTCGCCATGAATACTATGAGTAGAGCCTAAGGACATATTTGTCCATATGCTACAACGGAGCGTGTCTCTCTCCCACAAAGTGAATGCTAGGATCCATTTTATTCAAACAAAACAAAAAACAAAAACAAACCGACGCTCCAAGCAAAGTACATAAGATGTGACGGAATAAAAATATAGTTTCGGGGAGGAACCCGATAATGTTGTCGATGAAGAAGGGGATGCCTTGGGCATCCCCAAGCTTAGACGCTTGAGTCTTCTTAGAATATGCGAGGGTGAACCACCGGGGCATCCCCAAGCTTAGAGCTTTCACTCTCCTTGATCATATTGCATCATACTCCTCTCTTGATCCTTGAAAACTTCCTCCACACCAAACTCGAAACAACTCATTAGAGGGTTAGTGCATAATAAAAATTCACATGTTCAGAGGTGACACAATCATTCTTAACACTTCCGGACATTGCATAAAGCTACTGGACATTAATGGATCAAAGAAATTTATCCAACATAGCAAA
>NC_061508.1:87522251-87577179 GCF_022539505.1 Lolium rigidum
CCATAGGGATTGTCATTAATTACCAAAACCACACATGGGGGCTCCATGCACTTTCAATCTCGATACTATTAGATGAAATTTCTTGAAAGAGAATGAATAGAAAAAAATGTTTGATAGCCTTGATTTATTGATGTGGGTGTTAATGAAACACTCCATTGTTATGCTTCTTTTGACATGATCTATTGCTCTTAATATACAAACATATAAAAGGAGCAATAGGAGGATCACAAGTTTTATTTCAAGGTAGATTTACTTTTGACATGAGGTATAGAAGATGTAAGTGATCTCTTATGGACTCTGTGAAGATGTAAGTGATCTCTTATGGACTCTGTGATCTCTTATGGACAAGTTTTATTTCAAGGTAGATTTTACTTTTAACATGACGCGTTTATTCACAGAATCCATCCCAGTTTTACATGAGGGATACAAAGCCATGGAATTTGTGGGGTTATTATGCATGAGCCAATGCAAGAGGGCCGTTATGTGACCTTTTTATGCATGGGCCAATGCAAGAACTACCAAAGTTTCCCATCCTTAGAGCATCTCTAGTCACTTTTGGCAAAAGTGTCCGATTAGTCGCTCGTGGGACGCCGGTGAAAATTTCCTACTAAATCATTTGGAGCTATGGAAGCAACGCCCACTAGCAACGGGATGAATGGAATTAACGGCCTTCATTTTCCGAGAAAGTAAGCGAATAGTCTTTATGTATCGTAAAGCTTTATTCCAACAATAATCCCTTGAAATTCTTTTGAACCAAAGAACCATTTGAAATTTTGAACTTTCAACTATGGTAGGTTCCTAGAATTATACCCTATATAAAAGCTAAACGGTTTAGGCGCCTGATATTGATTTGGCCACTGTAGATTGCCTAATTTCCGTCCGTTTTCTTTCATTCCCTGAGCGACGCGTGTTCTGTTATTTTTCTTTGCTTTCAACGATTACTTGCCTTCATTTATTTTCAGAGAGCCGGGCGACCGGTTACCGGCACCGATGATATTGGACTGCGTATTATTAACTGCCTCATCCGGTTTCCTTTCCTTACTTCACGTGTTTGATTTAGTTGAGTCAAAGCGGTGGTAGACCCCACCACCGAGCAATCGAGGCAGTTCTGGATTGGGTCGTGGCAATGAGCCAGCATCTTTGGACTTTTCCCCACCATCTCCGCCTCCATCGGCCTCTCCTTGGAGCTTTTCCTGGTCGAGAATTCGAGATCTTCCCCATGACCACCTCAACGGCGCGCCTCTGGTCGCCACCACGCAGCAAGAGGAGGCCGGCTACGCGGGGGAGGAGTAGTGATGCGGAAGGCCGGGCGACCGATGTTCTTCCCCAATACGCACAGCCAGCCCGGGCATCACCTCTGGCCCCGGTTGTTTCTTACGCGCAGCCCATGCTGGCCGCTGCGCGCCGCACCCGTACTTCGCCGCCGGGCTGCCGCGCGAGCTCCGCCCTGCAATTTTGTCACCCAGCCCAGCCGCCCTTGCTCGTGGCCCACGCCGCCTGCGCTGTGGAGCCGACCACGGTGGCGGTAGGCATCCACGGAGATGCCGGTGGGGGGCACCGGCCTCCTATACGGTGGAGGCGCTGGGGGAAGCTACTTCTGCTTCATCTCTTATCTCCGGCAGGTGATCTCCTCGGTGGGGAAGGGGGCTGCTACTACTTCATCGAAGGTAGGCGCACCGGGGGATCCTGCCGCGGTGAACGCTTGGTACAGGGGCGCCTGAGTCCTTTTTTTTTCTCTTGCCTTCCTGATCTCTTTCCTCTAATTACTCCTCTGTATTCTCCTCGGCTATCTCCTTTTAGATTATTACCTTATCTTTACCTCTCTGTGTTGTATTGTTCATCTGATTGTTGTGTTTCGACCATGGCATAGAGCATCACTTCCGAACTATTAGACGTGATGCTTGAGAGAAGAGGCTTGATCATTATCTTAATTTAGGACTAGCAAATCTGGAGATAATTAATTTTGTGTGTGTTTTAGCTGACCCTATTTGACATCAAGAACATCTGCACGAGATGGAAGTTCACTGCCATCATCAACACAAGAGGCTGGATATAACTGTCTGTGCAGTGTGCCGTTGAGTTCTTCAAGTTGTCCGCCTTATTGAGAATTGCAAAACGCGTGTCAACAAGACTTCTACTGGGAAGGTGAGTACAGATTGATAGATTGTATTTTACTTTTGAGTATAGATTGGATTGGTTACTACTTTCTACTTTCCTAAATCATTTATATCCATAAATTGTTATTTGACCAAGAGATTAGCCCCTTTGGTGACCATTTGGGTTACTTGATATAATATGGTGACCTTAGTTTACTCTCAGAAACATGGATAATGATAAAGCAAGTAAAATGCTCTGATTTTCATAAGAAATCATCAGAATATGTTGTATGTAATTGGCAAAAAACATAGAAGTACATCGAGTAGAAGTTTTTACTGAAGGTTTATGAATTATTAATGTCATCAGTGTTTACAGTAGCTTCATCCAATTTCTATTCTATTTAGTTTTCATTTATGGGTGACCTTTGGACTTTTCTAGGCCGCCTAGAAAAAATGGGTGGAACAATCATGAGTGGTTTTTTGCAACATTTGTATCACATATACTTCAGGTTTCCGAATGCTTTTTGGAGTATAAATGTAATATCTCTTCAAGTGGATGCTCCAGGTCCTGGTTCCGTTCTGATGTCAGTTAATAAATGGAAATGCTTTTCATGTTTGCAATTGTTATGCAGGGTTTAGCCAGTAAACTGGAGTGTCTGTTAACGATTTCAAATGTCCTGAGCCAATGAGTGTTCTTCAGGAGCCGGAATCAACTGATATTTACAGCCAGCGCAATATTGGTATGTCCTGCAGTTTTTAGTACTATGACCACTGTATCGACTCCCATAATGTACAAAATCACTCATCTTTCTCTCAAGGGTTATTAATTTATGTGCATCCAAGCATTTAGTTCCATCCATGCAGTTTTTTTTAGCAGAGAATATTTTCTATTCTATCTGCTGATAAGAAGAGACATCTAGCTTATTTGTGCACTTCACATCTTGAGAAGTTCATAGAAATGGGAAGACATGTGCTTCTTTTTCATTACAGGTTAATATTCATAGTTACAGGTTTTCACAGTAATGGATATCTACAAAAGTAATGTCTCATTCTGAGGATGAAAAGCTTTAGCAGCCAGTCGATAACAATTATTATCGTAAAATCGGCTTATCCCAAAGTTACACTCATCAACCATCCATGCAGTTTTTTTTAGCAGAGAATATTTTCTATTCTATCTGCTGATAAGAAGAGACATCTAGCTTATTTGTGCACTTCACATCTTGAGAAGTTCATAGAAATGGGAAGACATGTGCTTCTTTTTCATTACAGGTTAATATTCATAGTTACAGGTTTTCACAGTAATGGATATCTACAAAAGTAATGTCTCATTCTGAGGATGAAAAGCTTTAGCAGCCAGTCGATAACAATTATTATCGTAAAATCGGCTTATCCCAAAGTTACACTCATCAACTGGGTAACAAGATGTTTCATTCTTGATTTTTGGAATATTGGCTTATCTTTTTTTTTTCCAGTGTAGCCGTGCAAATCTGAAAGAAGTGAACCAAAGGTATGGTATTCTGTTCGTGCTGCTGACTAATTTATTTACTTCAGGATGAAGTCAGGACCCTTACTTTTGGCTATGTACACAAATTGAAGATGAGGCTCTGAGCAAGTCCCATTTCAGGTACATGTTCTTTTTATAATTTTACATGCTCTCTTTTACATCTAAGGGTAGAATCTGAAGCTATTATGTATGCTGTTGGTGCAAACGAAGAAAAGTTCTTGAGTAGCTTTTATCTTCTTTTACTATATGTGCAATAATGCAACTTTTACTGCATGTTTATGCATCCATATTAGCCTCTTATCTAGGAGCTTCTTATTTATAACGTGCATCCCATCTGAAATGGGCAGTTAGCGCAAATTCCAATATTAATACCCGGTTATTAATATGGCCCTAGCTCAATCCGAAGCTCGCAGTGTTGCCTCGACCACCGCCCATGCAGTAGTCCCAAGGAGAGTGTCACGGATAAACCATGGAAGCTGCGAGCAGTGCACGGGACAACAGTCAGACGCTTTGGCTTCAAGGTTGGCGCCGTCGTCAAGGAGGCTCAAGCAGGCTCTGTTCTCGGTGGCCCTGACGCATGTGCTCCGGCTCACATATGGTTTTGAGGCTGCAATTTGGTTAACAGGTCGTGTATCCATTTGAAATCATTCAGTGACAGAGCATGTTGTTGGGTTTAAGCATGTTTTGGATGTCAGCATTGAGAGAATATACCAAAATTCCTTTTCTAACTTCAAAATTATAAAGTATACTTGATTACACAAGATGGCACCTTATAGAAAACTGAGCATTGACCAAGTATTTTGGTTGTGCCATATATTGTTATACTATACCTGTTGTTCCCTTCCTGAAAATAAGATGGGACAAGTGAGCATTCACTGTATGTTGATATTACCCTGCAGGTTCCTGCAATACATGTTTCTGAAATGACTGAGCTGAAATCTAGAAGTTTGTGTGCACGGTAGCAATCTTTTTCACTTTACCACGAAAAGGCCTGACCTTTTATCCATCTAGCTTTTTTATTTATTTTTAGATCTTTTGTCCATCTAGATGATGTACTAAGGTTGACACCCAATATCATCAGCTAGATAGACAATCTGAACTATAGCTACTTTGGCGGCTCAGGAATGATGTAATCGGTTAGATAGTTTGTTTTCTCTCCTTCACTAATGATACATATCGAGTTACAATTCCTTATGTTGTGCAGCAGCAGTGTATGTTGAATTTGTATAATTTAAGGCTGACAACTTTCACATAACTACGAACCATTGCCAAATCTGTTCTAGGATATAGGTTGCCTGATACATCTTTTCACTCTGTGGTACTCCTACATGAGATGTAATGTCAGGCTTCATTTATCTTTGTCACTAAAAGTTCAGATAACCTAGCCTTGCTTTGACATGTGGCAGCAACCTTGGGACGTATATCCCCTAGCAAAGCCTAGCACCGCGAAACTACTCAGGCACCTAGACCTACCAGAATGCCTATCTTATGTTCTCTCACATCGATCAAAGTCTCCATAGAAAGAAAGGAAACTCCTCTACCACACATCTCCACCGTCATTCTTCAGGTAAAATGTTCTACACCTATCAGAATCACACTCCAAACTAAAATAGGTAACATGAAGCACTCAATAAAAATTGGTTAACACCACGGGCGCGGCGTGCCGCCGCGCCTATGCCTCCTAGTGTTGCATTACTCCTCGTACAAAATGCTGCCGCACAAACCTGTGGTAGCAAAAAATTGAACTAGTGTGGCCGACAATCATCCCTTGCGGTACAATGCTGAACTAGCCACCGGTGCTTGTTTACATGGGACCCCGATTAAACTTAGGTGCCGGGGATTACTCAGCGATTAGTAGTACGACTTTACGGCGATTAGATTCGCGGCGAGCATTGGAAACGATGGATGTGATGTGACGTGGACTTGTCGCCACGCGGTCCGTCTCGGGACAGTTTCTGAATTCTGAGTTTGGCACAGTGTAGCTGAGCCTCAACGGAACGGCGCGCCACCGCAGTGCCCGTGATCTCCCTGTCGCCATGGACCATGCCCACGGAGAGAGCTCGTCGCCACATCAAGTTCTTGGCACCGTTGCGAAACCAAAAAAGAACACCGCTATAGAGGCAATGGCCTCGCTGCGCAGGCGCACGATGCCCGGCGGCGGTCATTGGACTCGACATTCCACGACGGCCACCCCATTGGGCAAGCGGAAATGCAGGGGCAGGGCGTCTCGGTCGGCGAGCCGACCTTCTTTTCAGATCGCTAGACACATCGGCGCCAAAATCCTACGGCGTTCCATCTCTTTTCTTTCATTCTTTCTTTCCCTCTCACTCCTACTCTATTTCCTTTCCAGCTATGCTCCGTTATCATCGTGTTCTACCCCTCCGTGAGGGCATCCCCAGCGGGCCGATGCCTTTCGGACGTTCGAAATATTCGTTTGCATCTGCCCGCGGAGGCGATGTGGCCTAGGGCCACCGTTTGCGTCAGGGGTACCTTCGGCGGTGCGGACGCATTTTTTAACGATAGCGTCAAGCTCGCTAATGGCGTTTTACGTCCCGTCGAGAACTGCCGCCGCTGATTAATTGTTCCCGCGCGACGATGATCATTCCCGCGCGTGCCAAATACATTGGCAAGTTTCGCTGGCGTTTCGCACGCGCGGGAAACGACCTGCGCGTGAACGCCGTTTCCCGCCCCGCCGTGGCTATATATGGTGGACACCGGTAGGGGCGACGGGCACACCTCAAGCTAATACATCCATCCATGGCCGACCACATTAAGTGGCAACACGTTGTTCACATGTACCGCCAGCTCCACCCGGAGGAGGAGGAGGTGGTAGCCGCCGCCGTTGTTGAGGCCCAGCAGCTGGACCTGGAGGCGGCGGTGGCGGAGGCGGAGGTTGCGGAGGCGGTGGCGGAGGCGGCAGAGCGCGCGGAAGGCCGCCTTGCGGCGACCAGGACGGAGATCGCCAACGCCATGGCCGAGCGCGCCGACGCCAGGGCCGAGCTCGCGGAGGCGCGGTCGGTGGGTGGCGGAGGAGGAAGCCCACATTTATGCAATGGCCATGGCTCGGGGGTTAATGTGCTCCGACCTGGACTCGCTCCAGCGTAGGGGCCCTTCTCCCACGCGGGTCGAGCAGGAGAACCGGGAGCTGGAGGCCGCCATCACCGCCAGGGGCGATGCGGTGGCGGAGGCGGCTAGGGACATGGCCCGCTTCATCGTCGACGTGGCGGCGATCCAGGTGGCGGCCCAGGTGACAAGGGATTAACTTGTCAATGCCTATGGATTGTAGGCTAGGGTTTAGTTAGAAGTAGAGGGCAAGTAGATCTCGAAGGTTTCAGCCGAAAAGTACTCGACGAATATGAAAACTAGGGTTTGCAGACAATGATTCGATGATCTCCTCGTCCCTCGACTCCCCCTTTATATAAGAGGTGGAGCCGAGGGTTTCGTTTTGTACAAGTTACGGAGTCCGGGACGGTTTCTAACTCATCCCGCCGTATTTACAAACAACACTTCCTATTACAATTCTACTTTCCTTAACATATCTTGGACTCTCGATCCTTCTTATTCTTCGGGTAGTGGGCCTTCGATAAATCCCGGGTACTATCTTTGGCAGGCCCATTTGGGATGCCTATGTCAGTAGCCCCCGAGATTTTGCTTGAATCGTAGAATCAGGGAAAATCTCCATTCGCTATTCTTATTCCACAATGTAAACTTTTCTATATTTCTTTATATAAATTTCTATATTGTACAGGGATATTGGTAGTTGGGGCTAGTTCATCTGACGGATCAGGTACTAGTTAACTACTCTAGTGGCAATCCGCAAAAACCTACTTCAAGATCACGTCCCTGGACATGATCTCGAGATACTGGTGCAAACTTCGACAGGTGCCGCTTAAGGTCTTTCCATTCTGTCGAGTCCCAGTCAAATTTATCGAATACCTAACGCGTCCGTTAGGATTTTTCTTCGTATCTGTTGATACGGATAAAAGTAGCAGAGCGCAGTCTTCGGCGATGCCACGCCCAGCGAGAATGGATCCGGGGTCTTACCTTCGCAAATTTGCGGCATTCAGAAATTGATCGCAACTTTGGCGTTCGAGAATATATTGTCGAGTGCTTTTCCGGACTGTTGGAATGGCACATTTTATCGAGTCAAATATGACTTATATTAATCTCCCGATGGGAGTATATGTAGAGTTAATTATAACTCGAAATATACTCTCTTGCTTTTCTATCTTTCTTTCTTTTTCTTTTTATATTTCATCGGGCACGCGAACAGCGTTCCCGATGGGAGTAGCCCCCGAGGCTACAGCCAAGAACTTGTGCTTGGTTGTAGGCTCAACATTTTAGTCCACCTTGTCACTATATTGCCATTATCTCCCGATATTCTTTCTCTTCTTTTTTTTATCTATCGGGTGCGCGAACAGCGCTTCCGATGGGAGTAGCCCCCGAGGCTACAGCCAAGAACTTGTGCTTGGTTGTAGGCTCCCATAATTTCTATATTTGCCATAGTCGAAACTTTACTTTTTTCGAAGTAGCCCCCGAGCATTTGGGCAAAAACTTGTTTCTGACCAAAGGCTCCCGAAGTATGCAAATAACTTATCCTGTCGCCATTCTCCTTTTATTTTTCTTGTCGACATATTTTCCCTTGTCAAATTTTCTTCAACTCTATTAATGGTCGAGATTTTTCTGCCTTGTGGGTCCATCGTTCCCACCACGTTGACACGTCGTGCAAGTGGGGGACACATGTCCTCCGCTTTTTCTGGCGCACGTACGGTAACGCCTATCTCAGTAAAAATACTTTTTTGCCCTTGTATCTAGAAGATCTATTCTCACCACACGATTTCCTCATCCAACGGCGCACTGCTTCACCCAATTCTTATATAAACCTTTCTTCAACCTCCGTTCATCCCTCGCTTGCGCCGCTCACCTGTTCCTCTTTGCAAAACTTCCCTGCGCCCAACTCTCTGCGAGTTTCCGCACTCGCATACATTGCTCGCCCATTGACGTTGATGCCACCGCGCGCGCCCTAACTCGCCACAGCACTCCGGAATCCAAGATGGCCGCCGAGGATCTTGAGTGGGAGAGATCGAAAATCTCCAACCAAGATACCAACATGCTGAAGAGGCTCGGCCTTATGAAGAAGGAGGACGCCATCCGCTTTCCTAGCGAAGAAAGCTACCCCAATCCTCCAATGGAGTACCGGGTTAGTTTTGTTGACCATCTAATCCGCGGCCTTTCGCCTCCAATCCACGATTTCCTCCGCGGCCTTCTTTTCGTTTATGGGATTCAGCTGCACCAGCTGACCCCCAATTCCATCCTTCATATTTCTATTTTTATCACCCTTTGCGAATGCTTCCTTGGAGTCGCTCCCAATTGGGCTCTTTGGAAGCACATTTTCTGCATTCGCCGCAATGGCTCCCACAACGTCACTTATAACATAGGTGGCGTTGTTATCTGTGTTCGTACCGATGTCGACTATTTCGATGTCAAGTTTCCCGATTCTGTCCAAGGATGGCGCAAAAAGTGGCTCTACATTCACGAAGAAAGCGCCAACTCCGTTGAGCACAACATAATTCCTTTCGACGGAAATGCCAAAATTCAGCGTCGCCGCTCTCCGGGATGCCGAAGCTTCGAGGAAGAGAAAAGGCGACAGAGGCACTCATGTCTCGCATTCGTCGGCTTCAAAACACTCGAGGCAAAGAGGCTGTCCGGTGTTCAAATCACTCGCCTACTTCCTTAGGATTAGAGTGCAGCCTCTGCGAGCTCGCAAAAATCCCCTTTGGACGTACTCCGGTAAAAATGACGCCAACAGAATCTCCGGTGACCTTTCCACCAAGGACTTGGAGAAGTTGGTTCGAAGACTTTCTCGCCTGGGCAAGGATCCAGTTCCTTCCTCTTGTCGCGTGGAACCATACAGCTCCACCAATCCACTCCTCGAGGTATTTTGTCTTTCCGATTTTTTATCTTGTTCCGCACTTTTTCTACATCTCATTGTATTGTCATCTCTTTAATTTTCCTTTGGTTTCTATTTTTGACAGAACCATCCTACTATGACTTCCCTTCCTCCTCTTCCTGAGGGTGGAGAAGTCGAAGAACAGGCTATCGTTGCCGAAGATACTCAAGGTTCTTCTGTTCCTGAAAGTGAAGTCGCGGGTTCTCACAAATCTGCGGCTTCTCATGAAAAAGAAGTTGAGTCTGAGGCCAGTGAATCGACTGAATCCCTTCCTCCTGCTGTTTCTCCAAGGAACAAAAGGAAAAGGACTGATGCCGAGGATTACGGCACTTCTAAGGCTGAAGAAGTTGTTCCTTCTCATCCGAAGGCAGCTTATGATCCTTATGTTGAATCCCTCATCAGCTCGTAAGTTCGACTTTATCTCTCCCCTTTTTTTTGTACTCGAAATATTTATCTTGTCTTGCTTTTTATACTGTCGATTTTTTGTTCAATAGTGATGAGGAAGAAGAAGTACCAGTTACTGACGTGGCTCCTCGGACAAGCACGTCTCGTCGTCGTACTTGTCTCAGACACGCTAGTTGAAGGAGATGAAACGTCGCCTCCTCAACAAAACGTCGTCACCACTACTCCACCATCAAGCCCCCTTGCTCCTTCACCAAAAAGGACAAGGGTTGAAAAGATTGCTGAACCTGCCCCTCAGTTGGGCAGTTCTTCGACTCTTCTCCTGGATGATGTAAGCTTGTCGACATCTATATTTTCCTTATTTTGTTTTTCTACACCTTCTCTTTTTCATGCCGATGTTTCTCTTGCTATGTTCTCCTTGAACAGCCTATGATCAAGGATCTTCTCCGCATCGGTTCCCAATTTATTGGGTACCGTGAATATGCTAGTAGAGCCGAAGGTAACGACTTTTATACTTGCTTGTTTTTCCTTGATTTTTTACTTCGTTGCTTGTCGCGATTTTTAATCTTTATTCGCTCTCTTTTCCATATCTCGACAGAGAAACTTGCCGAGGCCAACAAACGCGCCGACACTCTTGCTCGAAAACTTGAGCAAAGTGAGGCGGCTCGCAAGAAAGCCGACCTTGCTGCTAGCAAAGCCAAGGCCGAAGGCGACGAAGCTAAGGCAAAGCAGCGGGTGTCGAGGAATTGAAGAAAAAACTTGAGGATGCTACAACTGCCTTAGATGAGCACAAAGCTGCGCAAGCTTCTCGTGAAGAAGGAATCCTCAAGCGCCTGAAAACTCAGAATCGCCGCACTTTCAGTAAGTTTGCTGATCTCTTCTGTTTTTATGGGAATCGTTGTTTTCTTGTTTTTTCGCTAATGCTTTGTTTCCTTGATGCACCCAAACAAACCAGGATTTTGATCCGACGAATCTCGTCAATGACCCCTGTCCTTGACGCACTTTCCTATCTGGAGCTTCATGGGTCCGAGATTCGCGAAGGTGTGTCGAATGCTAACGCAGTGTTGTACGCATTGTTCCCCTACTTCTTCCCGAAGAAAGAGGAGCTGCGACTTTCCTCAACCTTGCCAAGATGTTCAATACACCGGAAGACCTTGGATCGAAGATGCGCCACGAAAATATGAAGGTTCGTCGTTGAGAACACCTGTCGCGTTGGTTGCGATAGTCGACGGACTATTGACTGGATGAAAGTTGGCGACACCGAGCAAATAGAACAAGCAAGGTGGAAGTCGCCGATCAAGGCGGCCAAGCCCAACACGAAGAAGATCTTGGCGTATCTCGGGATCAAGCCGGCTTCGACTCCTAGCTCCTCGAGGCCGGAGGTCTAGTTGCATGCCTCCTTGTTTCTTTTTCTGTTTCTTTTGCTCTTGTCGCCATTTTAGCCTTGGCGACAATTACTCTCTTAGTCCTCCTGGAGAACTTTCTTTTGTAATACCCATGTAAATTTTCTAGCAAGTAATGAAATTTATCATCGTGCTTTTCATTGATCCTGGGCCTTTCTTTTCCAGTTAATATTTGATAACTACTCGACCCCTCCTTGTTCTGCCGCTGCTTCACCTGCATCTTCCTTCTCGAAGAAAGTACTAGTCGACCATAATCTCCTCGAGAGTTCATCAAGCGGACGTTTGTCGGAAGATTTGCAAGAACTTCGACAACAACTTCAATCTATGAAGAAACAAACTTTGGCCATGATGGAACAATCTCGGAAAGCCTCTGAAGGAGAAAAACTTGCTCTTCATCAAGCCAAAGAAGCTATGGCTGCTAGGGATCGTCTGCCATACTGGAAGCAAAGGGAGCCACAACCCGAGAAAATAGTATGCTTGAGCTAATCGTCTGGAAGCTAGCACGGATATGCTAGGTACGTTTTTGCTTTCTTTTGATGCCTCCTCTTTATCTTGCTTGTGCCTTTCTTCCAATTTCTTGCCCTGTCGCTTTTAACGAGGCTCGGTTCTTGATTCTCGCTGCCGAAGATCAGAGAGTGAATGAGAGGACAAATCTTCTTGTTAATCTCTCCCTTAATCATGGGTGTTTGTTCAGGGCCACTCCTGAACGAACCCAACAAATTGTTAGGTTCCAAGATCGTGCTTGCCAAGTGCGTGACTTTCTCAATTTTTGCACGGCGACATTAACCCTTGTCTATAGGAATCTATTTCCGCGAAACGAGGTTCCAAAAACTCTTCCCGAGTTATTGGAGGTATTCAGAAGATGCTCCCGCATCCATAACTTTGTGCGGGCTCAACTCACTTGCTGGTGCGAGATTTGCCATGATTATGATAAACATCTGTTATCCAAAGTTGGACTCGACGAAGATTGTTGCTTTGGTTGCTCGGCCAAGAAAACGCGCCGAAAAAATGATATTGACTCAATCGATGCGATGGTAGCTCCCGTGGCCGAATCGATGATAGATGAACTTCTTCGGATGGACTCGGAGTTTTTCACCAAGGGTTCTTATGCTGAACATAAAACAACCAGGGGTTTGTCCGTGGATACTATCTTGGGATTTAACTGACTTGTATTATGTTGGAAACCTTGTAGCTCACTCTTTTTAATTTTCCCTCTTTTTGTATTTCCGAAGAAATTTATTGTATATTGCTGAGGTCCTCTGTGTTGTTGAAGCCCCCGAGCCTAACTGGGCAAAGATTGCACTATTTTTTCCTCCTTGAAATCTATCTTTTCTATTGTAATAAGACATCCTTGTTTGTCACTTGGATGGATTGCCAATCTTCGAGTATCTTTGGTGTCGAAGTTCTATATTTACATGGCGAGGTTTTTAAACCAAGGCACTTACGATTTTTGCTGTGTACACTATATTTATGATTGCTGGCTTTCGATTTTGTTATATTTAGCGAGGTATTAATGTACCAAGGCGAAATATTTCAGTGAATCTATATTGTATGTATTTTGAGACTTGAGCGTTGAGCCCCCGAGCGTGTCGAAAAATAAGAAGTATATCTCCACTATCTTTATTATATTGCAGCACCACGAGCCCGGCTCATTAAAAACCTTTCCCGGCCCCACTCGGTGCCCCGAAAAAGGAAAAGAGTGCGTACGAAAACTCGTGGGCGTTTCAAGTACATTGAAGTTTTTACAAGGACTATATTTTAGCTCTAGGCGTAGAACCGCTCGAGTTGCGCCACGTTCCAGGGGTTTTGCTCCTCCACCCCTGTCTTCTTGTCCTTTATCCTGTATGCTCCTCCTCCAATTACTTACGTGACGATATAGGGACCAAGCCATGGTGACTCGAGTTTTTCATGACTTTTTTGCGTGAGCCGAAGAACTAAGTCCCCCACTTGAAAAGGTCTTGGCCGCAAACGTCGACTCGTGGTAATTCTTCAAGTCCTGTTGATATTTGGTGACCCTTGATAATACTTCGTCTCGAGCTTCGTCGAGTGCATCTACATCGTCTTCCAATGCTGTCCTTGACGCTTCTTCATCATATGCTTGTGACTCTAGGGGAGTCGTGCTCTATTTCTATTGGAAGTACCGCCTCCGCGCCATGGACCGAGAAAAACGGTGTTTCTTGTGTCACCGTATTTGGTGTTGTTCGGATGCTCCACAACACACTTGGTAGTTCTTCGAGCCGGGTATGTCGAGCTTTTTCTAGTGGTCCCAACGGACGTTTCTTGATGCCATTGCGAGATAATGCCATTGGCTTTCTCGACCTGCCCGTCGGTTTGAGGATGTGCAAGCGACGCAAAGTGCAGCTTGATACCCACTTCTTTGCGGTAATCTTTGAATTCGTTGGATGTGAAGTTACTCGCCATTGTCCGTGACGATGCTATGAGGCACTCCAAATGCGAAGACGAGGCCTTTGATGAATTTTCATCGCGGATGCTCCATCCGGCGAATTTATCGGCTTCGCTTCTATCCACTTTGTAAATTTGTCGACGACTACTAGCATGTATTCCTTTCCTCCCGGCCATGATTTGTGTAACTTGCCCACCATATCGAGTCCCCATTGTGCAAAGGGCCACGACAAAGGTATTGGTGCTAGTTCTGCTGCTGGAGAGTGAGGTTTTGCGGCGAACCTTTGACACGCATCACAAGTCCTTACTATTTCTTTGGCGTCCTCGATTGTCTGTCAACCGGTAGAAGCCTCGCCCGAAAAACCTTGGCCGCGATAGCTCGACTACTCGCGTGGTGGCCGCATATTCCTTCGTGCACGTCCTTCGGAATTACTCTTCCTTCTTCGGGTGTTACACACCTTTGCGTAACACCTGAAATACTTCGCTTGTATAGTTCTCCTTTGACCACCGTGAAGGCTTTAGACCGTCGAATTACTCGCCTTGCTTCAAGCTGGATCGTCGGGTATTTCTTTCACCGAGGATGTATGATACATATGCTTGCATCCAAGGAACCTGTACCATCATCACGAGTTCTTGTTCATCTTCATCCTCCGTGGTTTCTGCGAGGGTGTCGAGGTTTTTTCTTTTCTCTCGCACCTTTTTTGACTTTGTAGATCTCTCCGATATTTCTTCCCAAAACACTCCTGGCGGGACCGGGAGACACTCGCGACCCGATGTTTGCGAGGACGTCGGCTTCATCGTTGCTCAATCTACTCGATGTGGTTTACCTCGCATCCATCGAATAGCTTCTCGAGTTCATTGTACACCTCCTTATATGCTATCATGCTATCTTTGATCGCATCACATTGGTTCATAACTTGCTGGGCCACCAATTGTGAGTCGCCAAAGATTTTTAGTCGAGTTGCACCGCATGCTTTCGCCATCCTCATCCCGTGTATGAGGGCTTCATATTCTGCTTCGTTGTTAGATGCGTTAGGGAACGTCATCCGAAGGATATACTTCGGTTTGTCGCCTTCGGGTGATATAAGTATAACTCCTGCTCCGGCTCCTTCTACTCTTTTGGACCCGTCAAAATTCATAGTCCGGTGTTCTCGGCAGTGTCCGGGGGTCCCGTGTTTTGCGACTCCATCCACTCTGCGATGAAGTCCGGCAGAACTTGCGACTTGATTGCTTTTCTTTTTCGTACGTGATGTCCCGAGGGGAAAGTTCTATTCCCCAAAGGGAGACACGACCCGTAACTCCGGATTGTTCAAGTATATTTGACAAAGGAGCCTCATTGACCACTATGATCGGGTGTGCTGAAAAATAATGGCGCAATTTTCGTGCTTGCTGTGAACACTCCGTATGCTAGCTTACGGTACCGAGGGTACCTTTGTTTTGACGGCGATAAAACTTCATCGACGAAGTAGACCGGCCTCTCGTACTCCATGGATTTTTCCTTCTTCTTCTCTTTCGACAACCAACGCCGTGCTCACCACTTGGGGCGTGGCTGCGATATATAACGAGAGGGGTTCCTTTTCCTTCGGTGCCACCAAGATTGGTGGTGTCGAGTTTTTGCGCTTCAAATCTTCGAAAGCTCGTCGGCTTCTTCGTTCCACTCGGAATTTGTCTCCTTGTTTTATCAAAGCGTAAAATGGTAACGCTTTTTCTCCTAGCACTGGCGACGAATCTGCTCAAAGCTGCGACTCGCCCGATTAAGCTGTTGTATCTCTTTCAACTTTGTTGGCTTTCTCATTATTACAATAGCTTGTATTTTATCGGGATTTGCTTCAATCCCTCTTCGCTGAGACTAGAAACCCCAAGAGTTCTCCTCGCTGGGACACCAAAGGAACACTTCGTCGGGTTCAACTTCGAGCGAGAACTTGTTGAGGTTGTCGAACGTTTCCTTGAGGTCCTCTATCGGCGTTGATCCTTCTTTTGATGTGATGACGACGTCGTCGATGTATACTTGCACGTTTTTCCCAATCTGTGTCGCCAAGCACTTTTGCATCATCCTCTGATATGTTGCTCCCGCATTTTTTAGACCAAAGGGCATCGTTTTGTAACAAAACACGCCATAAGGTGTAATGAACGCGGTCTTTACTTCATCTTCTTCTTTTAACCTGATCTGGTTGTAACCAGAATACGCATCCAGGAAGGAAAGACGTTCGCATCCAGCTAGTGGAGTCGATAATTTGATCGATCCTCGGGAGGGGAAGTGATCCTTTGGACAATGTTTATTGAGACACGTAAAGTCGACGCACATGCGAAGGACCTTAGTGTTTTTCTTTGGCACCATCACGGGATTTGCTACCCATGTGGCTTCGTGAATATCTCTTTGATAAAACCAGCTTCTTGTAGTCGATTTATTTACGACGAGCATAGCTTTGCGGTTTGGTTCCGAAAACGCCGCAAAGGTTGTTTGATTGGTCTCGCTGTTGGATCCAAATTTAGGTGGTGCTCGGCAAGTTCCCCGGGTACTCCCGGCATGTCGGCTGGACACCATGCGAAGATTTTCCAGTTCTCACGGAGGAACTCGACGAGCGCGCTTTCCTATGCGATATCCATGTTGTTTGCAATGGATGTCGTCTTTTTTGGATCTGTCGGGTGAATCTGCACCTCCTTGGAATTTTTCTCTGTGTTGAAAGTTGATTCTTTATTTGGCCTTCCAACGTCTGGCAGTACATCGTAATCAGTCATGCTTTTCGACGCCAAGTATTCAGCTTGCATCCCGAAGGTTTCTGATAACCGATGGAAATCCTTGTCGCACTTATCAGCTAAGGCGAAACTCCCTTTGACCGTGATTGGTCCCTTGGGTCCAGGCAATCTCCATAACAGGTATGTATAGTGTGGTACTGCCATAAATCTAGCATATGCTGGTCGTCCCAACAAAGCGTGGTATCTGCGATGGAAAATCCACGACTTCAAACTCCGGTTCTCGATTCTATAATTTTCTCGGGTTCCAAACCGAACGTCGAGGTTGATCTTTCCCAATGGGTAACTTGGTTTCTCCGGTGTGATGCCGTGGAACCTTGTGTCCGTTGGCTTCGGGTTTGCTAAGGATATGTTCATCTTCCTCAATGTATCCGCATACATAAGGTTTAAGCTGCTGCCACCATCTATGAATACTCGAGAAACATCAAAGCCCGCAACAACCGCCGGCGAGAATAAGTGCTGATTGCCTCGGTCGAGGAACTTGCTGCGGGTGGTCCGCTATGGTGAAGCCGATGTCTTGCCCGACCAATTGAGGTACTCAACTCGTTGGTGGAGGCATTTTCTCCGCCATGAACACTTGTCTCGAGATTACTTTTTGAGTTCTCGTTGGACGGCCTTCCCTTCCGAATCATCGACACTCGCTCCGTTTGAGTTAGGATCAACGTAAGGTGGTGGTGGAGGTGCTGCCGCTATTCCGAGCCGATGCCGATTGTCGTCCGTAATCGCGGGAGGTGGCGGTAGGTGAACTTCGCTCCCGGGCTCCCGAGGGTTTCTCCGTGCTGCTCGAGCGTGAGCATTTTCTCGCGTATCTCGAACATTGCCCGAAAATTTCGACGAGTCTTTCCTGCAGTGCCCCGACCTTTTTTTTCCGTTGCTGTCGAGGAAGAAGTGCATCTGGCACGGTCCGTTCAGCATTTCTTCGGGGGACACAAAAGGTCTTGGAAACCTCGGCCCACTATTTTGTCTGCTGAGGGAGTCGTCCCTATTATCGCTTCGCTGCTCATTGCTTCTCTGATAATCATCTCTCGTTGTTTCCTCTGCGACGGCTCGGAATCCGGCCGAAATTTGCCCCTGGAGCGTCGTAGTTCGGCATTGCCGAGGAAATCGTCGCCTCGATTGATAATTTCGACCACGGTCCTCCTCTGGCGACCTGTGTCGTTTATTGTGGACAGCGTCTTCTCCGTCTGCCCATCTATTTGCTATCTCCATCAACGCGGATACTGTTTTTGGATTGGTCCTTCCCAAGTCCTCGACAAAATCTCCACGCCTAATTCCTGCGACAAACGCATCTATTGCTCTCTCGTCAGATATATTTTCTGCCGAGTTTTTTATGATGTTCCACCTTTGGATATATTTTCTCATTGACTCATCTCGGCTTTTGTCGACACGCCCTCGGCTCTTCTAACGACGCAGGTTTTTGCACGTGGACACTGAAGTTCTTGACGAATACGTCCTCGAAACTTTCCCGGACTGTCGATGGATCCTGGCGGAAGTTTTTTGATCCAAGATCGTGCGGCTCCACTTAAGTGCACCCGAATACTTTGCATGGTCTGTTGCTCTAGTTCCTCCGGCTAGCTTCACCGTCTCGAGGTAATCAATTAGCCGGTCCTCCGGATCTTGCGAAGCCGTCGAACTTTTTGAAGTGATCGGGCAACTTAAATCCCGATGGAACTCGAGTTTTTCGTACTCTCCTTGTGAAGCACGGAAAGCCGCACATATCCTCGTCGTTAAGCTCCGGGGATTGCCGATGATCCCTTCTGCTTTGTCTTGCTCTATCGACCCTTGCTTGTGCTCCTGCGTCTCTTGCTCCGCTTGGTCCTTCGAGAACTCGCCGCCGTTCGTCGCTGCAGGTCGTGGACTATTTTGCCTTGCCGCTCCTTCGGGAGGCGTTGCTACGAACGCTGTCCCCATAGCTCCAACCCCTCGCTAACGCCATGTTGTATAATGTTTCCCTTGGATCTCCCGGGGGTGGCCTCGGATGCAAGGATGTAAGCTTGTGTCGCCATATACCCAGCTTCACGGTGTCTTAGGGATAATATTTCCTCTTGTATCTATCGACATAAAAGACATGTCGAGGTTTTGAACCAAGTGCTCTCTTTCCGCCTCGGGTATGTGTTGTAACCTTGATCTTCCTCTGTTCCGAGCCTCCCTGTGGCTATCACCCGAAACTCTAGATTGTCCACTTAGATCTGCCCTTCTCCTCGCCGGATGCGTAAGCTGCCTCCTTTCTCTCGTTCAACTCAGCTGTCTGTTTTTCTATTTCTCGGGCAGTTCGTGCGAGTCTATATTGATAAGCTTGCAGTTCTTGAGCTGTGGCTGTCGTCGTCATTGGCTCCGAACCATCTAGGGCTTTTGCCGCTCTATCCCAGGCTGCTTGTGGAAGTTGAACTCTAACGCGTGGTGTGGGCCCGACATATTTAGTGCCCATACCTCTCCTTAGATCTGAGGGATCGACAAAAGGATTACCCAAATCGTCGAAAGCCTCTGATGTTTCCTCTTGATTGTCGATAGCATAAATCTGATGATATTTTGTACTCCGATCTATGTTGGGTTTGGTGACATCATTGTTGAGATTGATGAAGACCTTGCCCATCGTGAGAGATTTGTCGATGAAGTCGTAACTCGTCGACATCGCTTGAGCCATCGCTTATACATGAGTCCGCGAGATGACTCAAACGATGTGTTGTCGAAGATCTTGGCGAGTTTCGCTCTTGCTCGATGCTGACGTAACGTGTTGCCGAAGTTTCTTCTTCGACTCGCTTGACGATGCATAGCTTGAAAAATCAGAATCGACCGCCGACGATCCCGACGAAATCGGAATTTCGACACGATACGACCCTTCCTTCTCGACGCGAAAGTGAAACCTTCCGAACGTCATCTCCAAGGGCTCCGCTAGATACGCATATGCATCCAAACGGGAGGGTGGGTGAGGAACAAAATCAACAAGACCAGTAGCGATCTGTTTACCTCGATCCATAGTGTTGCTTCCGGTTGACGATGTCGAAGATCTTGAACGTGCCATCGAGATCGGATCCTTACGCCTCTAATTCCCACGAGACGGCGCCAATTGACAAGGGATTAACTTGTCAATGCCTATGGATTGTAGGCTAGAGTTTAGTTAGAAGTAGAGGGCAAGTAGATCTCGAAGGTTTCAGCCGAAAAGTACTCGACGAATATGAAAACTAGGGTTTGCAGACAATGATTCGATGATCTCCTCGTCCCTCGACTCCCCTTTATATAAGAGGTGGAGCCGAGGGTTTCGTTTTGTACAAGTTACGCAGTCCGGGACGGTTTCTAACTCATCCCGCCAGATTTACAAACAACACTTCCTATTACAATTCTACTTTCCTTAACATATCTTGGACTCTCGATCCTTCTTATTCTTCGGGTAGTGGGCCTTCGATAAACCCCGGGTACTATCTTTGGCAGGCCCATTTGGGATGCCTATGTCACCAGGTGAACGAGGACGCGGCGGCGGTCCAGGCGGCGGCGGAGGAGGAGGCCCAGGCGGCGGCGGAGGCGGCGGCTACCCAGGTGGCGTTGGCCCAAGCGGGGCCCTGTGGGACAGCTCCATGGCCGAGGCCCTCGAACGGCGCAGTCGGCAGGACGAGATGTCCGTTCGCAGGCGTGCGCGAAGCGCTCCCGCTTCGACGACGGCGCCAGCCCTTCGGCGGCCAGTAGTAGGCCGCGCGACTGCGAGTAACCGATGCCGGTGTAGGCCACGCGACGACGAGTAGGTACGGCCGTTGTAGTTTTAGGTTAACTCGACTAACCATCTCTGTAAAGGTGGTCCTTTTGGCCTATCAATAGTAATGAAAAAATCTTTTGCTTACCTACTCACTGCCGATCGGGCCTGGATGCACCTAACGCGGACAGTTTCCGCGACCGCCGAGCGTCCGCGGAGACGCATTTCCGATCACGGCGGACGAAAACGGTCGCTCAGCGACCGTTCGCGTCGCGGCGGTGGAGATGCCCAGACTACTGACTACACATGTATGACTACACATGTATTTGGTCACCCAAACCATCATGCCCGTTGCAGGAGAGGTTTCGATTTCTCAACGGCGACGAAAGATCCATCATGTGTTTTTTTTTTGGGACAACAGTACGTCCGTTTAACTCTATTCTGACGCGGAGCTTTTGAGGATCCATTGCACTTGGATGGCGACATGGATTCTCTGAATTTCTGATTGCACAAGAAACATGGCGTGACCTTGAGCTTGACTATTCGTACCTACGGTGAATTTCTGATTGCACAAGACATATGGCTTGATCTTGAGCTTGACTATTCGTCCCACGGGATGGATGTTAGAGCATCTCCAGTCGCGTCCCCCAAACCGTCCCCTAAAGCGATTTGGGACGCGCCGGACAAAAAAAGCGTTCCAGCCGCGTCCCCCAAAGCCCTTTTTTGTCCGGCGCGCCCCGATACGGTGTCCGGCGCCCCGAGCCCGTCCCCGTCCCACGGGGACGCACCGGGGACGCCGGACACAACGAAAGCGAGGCCAACCGACGTGGGCCCGACCCGTCAGCGGCACAGGGAAAATTCGTCTCACACTCCCGCCAAATCCCGCCGCTCCCGCCAAATCGCGCCTATACCGCCGCGCACAGGCCTCCCAAAACATATCCTGCCGCCGATTCATTTCTCCTATTCCGCCGATTTCTTTCTCCCTCCCGCCGTGCACCCGCCGCCGCTACCCTCTCCCCATTCCATGGCGCCGCCGACAGCCCCCAAAAAGATGGCGAAGAAAGCGGCCAAGAAGCCGCCGGGCAATGCGACGATAGGGGCGAAAGCGCCGTTCGCGAAGCCGGGGAAGGCGCCGGCTGCGAAGAAGAAGCCTGAAGGCATGACCGAAGATGAATGGCAGCAAGATTTCCTGCGCCGGAAGCTATCGACGGCGGAGCGGAAAGGACGGAGGGCGGCGGAGCTGGAGAAGAAGGCTCTGGCGGCGCGCCAGCACCGCCGCATAATCGCCGGGTGTATCGCCGCCACCAACGCGAGCCCATATAGTACGAACGTGCCGGTGTACGTTCCGGGAGTCTTCTCTCCGTCGCAAGCCGCCTTCTACAACGACGGCCCCTCCGCCACTCTCGGGTGCGTGACGCCTAACTTGTCGCCGCACTACCAGGATGCGCTGCCGCACGGCGGCTTCAACCCCAACAACCTCTACTCCCCGGCGTACGAGCAACGCGAGCCAGGACGCTGAGAAGACGTAGGCGTCGATCACGAAATGCCTCGCCGACGTCTCCTCGACCTTTATCTCCCGCGACAAGAAGGCCGACCAAAGGTGGGCCGAGCTGCTCAAGAGGCAAGAGGAGAAGCTGGAGCTCAAGAAACGCAGGGACGACATGTCCCCGCCGAGAACGTCGACGGAGGGAATGTCTCCCCGGACGCGAGCGGCGCACAACTTCTTCAAAGGCCGGATCCTCGACGACATCGAAGCCAAAATGGCGGCGGCGGACGCGGCGGCCCCGGCAGCCGGCATCGGCATCGGCGGCGGCGGCCGGCGCAAGCAAGAGCAGGCCGACGCGTCTTCTATCGCTACACCTGCGTCGGCCTCCGCGTCGGCGACGGAGCGGACGCACCATGCACGGGAACAGGCGGATCGCGACGAGGTCGTCGTGCTCGACGGGCCTCGCGTCGACTCAGGACACGACGCCGTCGACCAACCCCTTCTTCTAATTTGCATGCACCACCGGTCCGTAATATGATCGCGCGCCCGGCACTTTGATCGATCGCCGCTACTCGATCGCGACGAACCGGCGGGAACGATCTCTTTTGAATGCATCTATTTGAATTTCTGATTGGGGCGGCGTTTGGGGGACGCGGCTGGGGAGCGACGTCCCCCAAACGCGGCACGAACAAAACACGTCCCCCAAACGCTCGATCCGGCGCGCTTTGGGGGACGGTTTGGGGGACGCGACTGGAGATGCTCTTACCCTTGCTGCCGGAATCGCGGCACATGGGAACCCTATGTGCGGTATCTCAGCGGCCTGACATATTTGGTTCTCGTGTCTAAAACGATCCGCGCGGATAAACTGATCCTTGCCGCCACCGCGATGTCTTCGTACCACATGGGTGGCTCCTAAATTAGAAGCATTTATGATACTAAATTAATATCTCAAGATTTGTCTTAACACGTAATTCAGTGTTGTACCAATTTAATGTCCCATATGTTGCTATATTTTTGTGTAAAAATAGATTAAATAAAAAATATTAACTTCTAAAAAAACATACACCTATTTACAGACGGCGGGGGTACACATCACCGACATATTTATTATTTTTCTAGGGAGTGATTAGTAAGTATCGGTTGATATATAAATAGTAATTTCTCACGCTATTTTTGTAGACGTCTGATGATGATGATCTCCTGATCTGTTGAACTTGAATGAAACAAATGCTTGGATCGGATGACTATTACTGTTGATTTGGATATTTCTATGTTCAGGTCCTCTAAAAGTATATTTACCGGCTCCCCCTATATTGTGACCGGCAACACTGACGGGGAAGCTTTCTAGGGGGCGTCGACTCTATAGGGGGTCCCTAAGACCCATACCATCTTGTTCCTTATCAACACATATTTCTTACTACTCAAAGATATGCATATGTTTCTTCTGATCATGATGTCGCCACCAAGGATCAGCCTTGAGCCTGTACGTGCTTTCTCCTTGATAGATGAGGCGACGAATGATATACAGAAAGATATTACTTAGCGTATGCTCTTTGCTGATGATGTGATGCTAGTGGATGAGATCATAGTTGGCGTGAACAAAATGTTTGAAATATGCATGGGTATACCATATTGGGTACTCGACATTGCTATCCCTGGTGCGGATCCAGAAACGAGTCCACAAGGCTCATGAAACCCAATAAAATTTGAAGACTAGACACTATATCAAAATAGACAATTACTATCTGCATCGAGTGAATCAACATACAACATGTAACCGACCCGGGATTGGACTCTGAGACCTAGCCCACAATATAAGGCTAGTAGGAGACACCGGAGAGGGGATCCGTATTTCTTGTAATACCACGCATCATTGCAAACCCTAGTTTTAATACAATCTCGGCAACTTTAGACTCCACTATATTTTTCGTCGGATACCTAGTTTGTCTGACAAGTCCATGAAACCACCGGCACTCTCTCTTTCCAAAAACCCAAGTCCATACTTATGGTCATTGCCGAGGTTAACCTTCATCAGTTGGCGCCATCTCTGTGAAGCTTGGGCGCTGGAAGCATGAATTTGATGACTCCTTCATCAAGCAACAACAGGACGACTTCGGGTAGCGAGGTGCGCTTCGGGTCGAACAACTTTCTTCCGCACCCAACCGCCCTTCTCCCGACTTTCGACAAGTTTGGTCAGGGGTTGGATGTGGCGATTGGAAGCCTCGACTTCCGCGTCAGTACGCAAGGTACTTTTAGCCTCTCAGATCTGATCTATTAGGTTTCATCGGCGAAAGGGTCCGCATCAGGAAAAACAACATCGACATCATTATCTAGGTGGAGGTGAAGGCTGCACACCGACAACGCTTCTATGTGTTCTTGATAAAGATGGGTGGATATGTAATGGATCTCCCCTTCTTTATATAGACCGGGAGGAAATTCCAGTCCCCCCCCCCCCCAAGCAGCCTTTTCTACTAAGGAAAGTCTAGGAATAAACAGGGACGAAATCTATGGAGAGTCGCATTGGATCTGGCTTTTTTCGTGACCTAGATCAGGTGGTACGGGTGTGTGGGACATTTAAATGTACTACTACGTTAAAACTTATGCTTTCTTCGGTATTTTGGCGGCCATTTCTTGATACAGATTTTTCGATTTAGGTGTTATTCATCTTGTTTGATTCGTATCGATGAGGCCTACCACACCATGGGCTTGACTCTTCGTTATCTTGTGATGGAAAAAATGACTTTTCCACCCTTAGAGTGGCTAAGTTATGTTGCATGTAACTCCTTAATGGTGCCTCCTCTTCGTTCCCTTCTTTGTTCGTGCTTTATCCGTAACCGTTTGGAACACCTGATAAGAAAAGTAATAAAATTTTATTAAAAACTACTTGTTGTACAAATGTCTCAAAAAAAACGAATTATAACTCGTAATTGTGCAAATTTGTGGTTCGAAAGATCAGCCCGTCCTACTCCTATTGTAGACGAAGCGTCCCTTTCGGGGCTTACTGTTCAAAAAAAAAAAAGTTTGAGCTCTGTGCAACGGGACAGAACGGGCATGATGGAACAGTTTTCTGATTAGTTTTGTGCCAAATGTCCCGATCAGCAGATTCGGCTCGTACTAACATTGATCGATTTATGCATGTACATGGACGACACACCGATCACAAATTATTGGCAAGAAGACAACCATCCTCAGTTTGGGAGCATGGCAGGAAGCACTTATCTTAATCCTCTATTGCGACATGTAGGATCATGCGTGTCTCGGCGTATAGCAGGGAAGACTGTGCAGTCAAAACTAGGTACGTAGTACTCGGACAAAGCTACTCCGTACTAGAATCCATCGATCAGCCGGACCCAAAGGATCTACTGCTAGTAATTAATCCAGCGGCGCAAGTTGCACGAGATTAGAACAATATTCCGTTTGGTTCTTGGGTGAGCTTGCCCTTTTGTACGAGCTCACATTCACCCACCCGGGAATACTTGCCGTGGTCCATCCTGTCTCTACTCCACTAGTGACAATTTGCTGAGTGTAGTAAAATTAGCACCGCTGTGCTGACTAACTGCTGATCGGGGAACCAGCCATGAGCCATGAGCCATGGACCGACCGACCATCCTACTAGTTGCAAGAGTGGAAACAAGAATGTGGTCGCACTCGTACAAAGCGATCCCGAGAAGGAGATCTAACTGTGTCATTTATGGATGTGGTGAGGTTTGAATGAGGCTGGTCATAGTGCATAGTATCATATACTAGTATCATGCATATGATACTTGTCTATGATACTATCTCTATAGTGCGTGGTATTATAGAGTAGTATCATAAACTTCTAAATTTATTGTTTTGTAGAATCCCAATGTAAATCTATGTACAAGATCAATTTGGTATTTACTTTTCTCGTAACGTGCGCTATGATACAGTATCCACCTATGTTACTCTAATCCTATCTCTCCTCCTTAATTGCATGTCACATCATCATTTTTGTGGGCCTAGTATGCATGATACTACCTATGATACTAGCACTATGGCCAGCCTGATAGATCACGTCCATCTCCGTTCAAATCGGGATTCTGGGGCATCGGTGCCGATTCAATGTGGTTTCTTGTTGCCCTGTGAGAAGGTTCCGTGATGATGATGCCGGCCGGTGCTACTAGTTCCAGCAACGTGGACTCGCACCTAAAACCGCATCAGGAAAGTAGGTGCAAGTCGTTGCTAAGAGCATCTCCGGCGCCTCCGATAGCGGTCCCGATACCTTTTTGGAGCCGGGAGCGAAAATAGGCTCGCACCGGTACGTCCCAAACGGCACCGGTGATTTTTCGAGCCCAATAGAAACGCCGACAACCCCGTGCTGGCCCATTCACCAAGGGCGCGAATCGGGCGCGCCGGCACCTCGCGAGACTGAAAATTTTGGACGTGGGAGCCACCTGTCAGCCACACAAAGACAAAATATACATCTTCTCCCCCAAAACCCCGTCCCCTCCGCCGCTAATTTCTCCCGCCAGCCGTTCCATCTCCCATCCAGCATCCAACCCGAAAAACCCTCGCCACCGCGCCATGCCACCGAAGAGAAAGGCTCCGGTGAAGGCAGCAAAGGCGCCAACAAAGGCGCCGCCGAAGACGCGCACCATCACGCCGAATGAGAAGCCAGCGACCACGTCGCAGGAGGAGTGGGACAAGGAGATGGAACGCCGCTCTTGCATCACGGCCGACCGCAGGAGGCGCCGCGTCCCCGCCTCCGACGCAGCGAAACCGCGGCCTCTGCGGAAGCGTGTCTGAGCTTGGGCGGCGGCCTCAACAGCATCTCGAGCTCCCCGTCGTCCCTGTGTTACTATGGGGGGTACACGGCGGACGCGTCGTCGATCTCGCAGATGCGGCTGTCGCAGATGGACGGCCGCGCCCGCTACTACCCCGAGTACGGGGACAGCGACATGACTATCGACAACAACGCGTCGTTCTCACCGGATTCAGCGGCTCCTTCCGCTTCCCCGACCTGAACTCATCGCCTGACCTGCGCCACACCGAGGGCCACGTGACAGACGACACCGGCCTACCCACCACCTATTCGTTGACGATAGCAGGCACACCCACCAGGTGTTCGGCAGCGCGTCCGGCGTGTCCATGGGCTAGGACGAGGTGCGTTTTCTTATTTTTATGCGTTGTGTGCATCATAGACACCGGCGGCGACTGAAAGTTTGTTACTTTATGCGTAGATTGCCTACGAGGAGGAGATCCTGAACGGCATCATACGCGTCCATGCCTACGAACCCCTCGTCGACGACTATGAAGAAGAGGCCGACGAGGATGAAGATGAGGAGGAAGTCCAGGAGGAGCTGATCGACGCTTAGATTCTCCTAAAATAATACAAACCCAAATGCCAATGAAGTGATCATCTCATGTCTTGATTTTGAGTAGACATTGTATGAACAATTAATGATAAACCCTAACCTATGGTTTACAAATCATTTACCCTAATCACCCTTATTTAGTATAACACCATGGTAATCAACCATAATAGCCACCTTGTGTAGTAATTCACTTTATGTGCTCATGCTCAACTAAACCCTACAAGTATTAGAAGATTGTAAACCATCTTGTTTAGGAACCAACTATTTCTTACTAAATGAATCTAGTAGTAACCCTAGAAGCACATAGCCTTATTTGACATGCTTATTATTCGTTAAGTAACATGTTCTTCAAAAGTTATTCTTTTGAAGTATATAACAAGTAATCATTAACCATGACATATAGTACTAAAATTAACAATTGTTCTTTACATGTTAACATTATGCAAACTACTATTCCTTGTGTGGTAAGATGATTACTATGCTTTATTATACGCCTTGTATATGATACCAAGTTAACTAAACCATAATAAGAACCTTGTTTGCAAAGCCACCTAAAAGTGCAACACGCCCTAAAGAAATCCTTACAACTCACTAAAACTAAATCATCGGGGTTAGGTCATGCTTAGAACGATTGCATCTCATACTCATGCATTATAGCATGTTTGCTAATCTTTTAAACATTGTCCTTACCGGACGATGATGCTATTTCAGAATTTGGAGTTATCCCGTATCGAAGTCCTTGACTGCATAATCTTGCAGTCAAGAAAGGCAAGTTGATCACTTGCTCATGTCACGTTGAGTATTTTTACCAAATTACTTGCAAAGCATTATACTTATCACCCTTGCATTAAAAGCAAAGTATTACTTTCATAATTACGGATATGACTATGTGGTGGGCAATGGAACCATGGTATGAGTTCAGTGGAGGTTCCCCTGCATTGGGTTATTGATGGCGTGTAAGACACACGTCCGTTGGGAACCCCAAGAGGAAGGTGTGATGCGTACAGCAACAAGTTTTCCATCAGTAAGAAACCAAGGTTATCGAACCAGTAGGAGTCAAGGAACACGTGAAGGTTGTTGGTGGCGGAGTGTAGTGCGGCGCAACACCAGGGATTCCGGCGCCAACGTGGAACCTGCACAACACAATCAAAGTACTTTGCCCCAACGTAACAGTGAGGTTGTCAATCTCACCGGCTTGCTGTAAACAAAGGTATTGTGTGGAAGATGATGTTTGTTTGCGAAGAACAGTAAAGAACAATTGCAGTAGATTGTATTTCAGATGTAAAGAATGGACCGGGGTCCACAGTTCACTAGTGGTGTCTCTCCCATAAGATAAATAGAATGTTGGGTGAACAAATTACAGTTGGGCAATTGATAAATAAAGAAGGCATAACAATGCACATACATATATCATGATGAGTACTATGAGATTTAATCAGGGCATTACGACAAAGTACATAGACCGCTATCCAAGCATGCATCTATGCCTAAAAAGTCCACCTTCAGAGTTATCATTCGAACCCCTTCCGGTATTAAGTTGCAAACAACGAGACAATTGCATTAAGTATGGTGCGTAATGTAATCAACACAAATATCCTTAGACAAAGAATTGATGTTTTATCCCTAGTGGCAACGAGACATCCACAACCTTAGAACTTTCACGTCACTCGTCCTGCATTCAATGGAGGCATGAACCCACTATCGAGCATAAATACTCCCTCTTGGAGTCACAAGTATCAACTTGGCCGAGCCTCTACTAGCAACGGAGAGCATGCAAGAACATAAACAACATATATGATAGATTGATAATCAACTTGACATAGTATTCAATATTCATCGGATCCCAACAAACACAACATGTAGCATTACAAATAGATGATCTTGATCATGATAGGCAGCTCACAAGATCTAACATGATAGCACAATGAGGAGAAGACAACCATCTAGCTACTGCTATGGACCCATAGTCCAGGGGTGAACTACTCACACATCGATCCGGAGGCGATCATGGCGATGAAGAGCCCTCCGGGAGATGATTCCCCTCTACGGCAGGGTGCCGGAGGCGATCTCTTGAATCCCCCGAGATGGGATTGGCGGCGGCGGCGTCTCAGTAAGGTTTTCCGTATCGTGGCTCTCGGTACTGGGGTATTCGCGACGAAGGCTTTAAGTAGGCGGAAGGGTAGGTTTAGGGGCGACACAAGGGACCCACACAACAGGGCGGCGCGGCCCCACCCTTGGTCGCGCGGCCCTGGCGTGGCGTCGCCTCGTCGCCCCACTTCGTAATCCTTTCGGTCTTCTGGAAGCTTCGTGGAAAAATAAGACCCTGGGAGTTGATTTCGTCCAATTCCGAGAATATTTCCTTTGTAGGATTTCTGAAACCAAAAACAGCAGAAAACAAAGAATCGGCTCTTCGGCATCTCGTCAATAGGTTAGTGCCGAAAAATGCATAATAATGACATATAATGTATATAAAACATGTGAGTATCATCATAAAAGTAGCATGGAACATTAGAAATGATAGATACGTTTGGGACGTATCAAACATCCCCAAGCTTAGTTCCTACTCGCCCTCGAGTAGGTAAACGATAACAAGGATAATTTCTGAAGTGACATGCTATCATAATCTTGATCAATACTATTGTAAAGCATATGAGATGAATGCAGCGATTCGAAGCAATGGTGAAGATAATGAGTAAACAAATGAATCATATAGCAATGACTTTTCATGAATAACACTTTCAAGATAAGCGTCAATAAGACTTGCATAAGAGTTACTCATAAAGCAATAAATTCTTAGTAAAGGCATTGAAGCAACACAAGGAAGATATAAGTTTCAGCAGTTGCTTTCAACTTCAACATATTTATCTCATGGATAATTGTCAACACAAAGTAATATAACAAGTGCAATAGGTAAACATGTAATAATCAATGCACACAGTTGATACAAGTGTTTGCTTCTAAGATAGAAGGAAGTTGGTAAACTGACTCAACAATAAAGTAGAAGATAGGCCCTTCGCAGAGAGAAGCATGGATTACTGTTTTTGTGCTAGAGCTTTCCATTTTGAAAATATAGAAACAATTTTGTCAACGGTAGTAATAAATCATATGTGTTATGTATAAGATATCCTATAAGTTGCAAGCCTCATGCATAGTATACCAATAGTGCTCGCACCTTGTCCTAATTAGCTTGGATTAACACGGATTATCATTGCATAGCATATGTTTCAACCAAGTGTCACAAAGGGGTACCTCTATGCCGCTCTGTACAAAGGTCTAAGGAGAAAGTTCGCATTGCATTTCTCGCTTTTGATTATTCTCAACTTAGACATCCATACCGGGACAACATAGACAACAGATAATGGACTCCTCTTTTAATGCATAAGCATTCAACAACAGATAATATTCTCATAAGAGATTGAAGATTAATTGTCCAAACTGAAACTTCCACCATGAATCATGGCTTTAGTTAGCGGCCCAATGTTCTTCTCTAACAATATGCATACTCAAACCATTTAATCATGAAAATCGCCCTTACTTCAGACAAGACGAACATGCATAGCAACTCACATGATATTCAACAAAGGTAAAAGTTGTTGGCGTCCCCAGAAACATGGTTACCGCTCAACAAGCAACTTATTAAGAAATAAGATACATAGCTACATATTCTTTACCACAATAGTTTTTAAGGCTATTTTTCCCATGCAGACCATGATCATCGATAGTAAGCGCAAGTCTTCATTATTTGGGAAAGACGAGCTAAGATGCTCTTACAACACACTTCCTCCATTCTGATTTAGTTTACATTTTTTTAAATGACACAAGCTAGTATTCTATTTGTTAGTATAACTTAGATATGTAAAAACCAATTGAACCTACATTGAAAGTAACAACGCCTAATAAAAAGAGCAAAACCACTTTGTTCTCGGTGTGATTATTGACTAAAAGCTAGAATGTTCATTATTTTATAACAAATTATAGAACTAGGACGTAAAGTATTTCAAAACGGATGGAACTACTAGCTCTCATATAACAAACCTAAGACAGCACCTTGATTGATTGATTAAACGGATAGAGAGCGGTACCAACCAAAGAACTGGTCCAAATGCTTAGAGCATTTCCACCCGAAGCATTTTGGGGGTCGGAAGCGAAAATGGGCTCACGCCGGTGCGTCTAAAATGGCGCCGGCTAGTTTTCGAGCCCAATAGAAGCGCCGGCAACCCCGTGTCAGCCCCTTCTCTAAGAGCGCGAAACGGGCGCGCTGACGCCTCGCGGCACAACGGTTTGCGGGTGGGGCTTGGCAGCGAGAGGACGCGGCGGTTCGCATCGGAAACGATGCGGGAAGGTTGGTCGCCGGTGTTAATGGACTCCCGCGCGGAAACCCTAGTGGCAACGAGGGCGACGACTGGCCACGCGGCGACCACCTACCTTACCCACGCGCCTTCAATGCGCGTCCGCGCCTCCCTTAAAACCACACCGACGCGCACTTCTCTATGTTCCCCGCCTTCCAACCCTAGTCGCCGCCGTCCAACCGCCGCGCAAACCTCACACGCACCCACCGACAATGGCGCACAACGACATCGACACCACGCTGCGCGAGTACGCCTACCGCCAGCGCGTCCGAGGTGACCCGCCATGCGACCCACTGCACTTCCCGTAAGCGTCCTGCATGGCGCCGGCGGCGCCGACTCTGCAGAGGTCGCCGGAGAGGACCGCGTCGTCCGGATGCTCGCGCATCGGATCTTCATCGGCTGTCGCCCGCACGCGCTCGGCCGCGCCCGCGCCTCCTTCCGGAGGCATCGTCATCTGCGATGGGGGGCGAGGTGCACATCCTCTGCTCCGGCCCGTCGGACGACGGGGTCGGGCCACCGCCGCCTCAAGGAGGAGGAAGGCGCGCCCTCGCCATCGCTTCCGCCGGCGAAGAAGAAATGGTGGGAGACGGAGGCCGAGGCGCAGGCGGCCTTCCGCGGTGACGACGACGAGGAGGAGTTCCCCGGATAGAACTTCATTCTCGGTCGCTCCATCGACGAAGACTACCGGCATATCGTGATCAACCCGCAGCAGGCGGCGGTGTGGTCCGCCAGGGACCACGGTGGTAACTTCGTCGACCTCGACGGGCCTTCCGATCTGTCGGCGCCAAAGGAGGAGAAGGCCGACGAGGAGGAGGCCGACGAGGGCTGCTGGTCCTTCGGGGCATCCAGCGACGATGATGACGGCGACGACCTGGACTTCAGCGCCTTCGACTCTCAGCGCTGCTAGATGTTTTTTTTTTAGTTTTTAAGTTTAAATTTGCGTTAAATTTGTACAAATTTCGTTCGAACTTCGTATGAATATCGTTTTAAAATTTTGATTTAACTTTCTAAATATATCGTGATCGTTAATTTAGGGGCACCGACGCAGCATCTTTGCCGGCGCCTATTTGGGAAGAGCAGGTAGAGATGGTCTTAGCAAAGGTGGTTTCCCTGGCTGCACTGTCGACATCCAATGCAAGCAAACCCAGCCTTTTGCTGACAGTGGATTCGACCACCAGCTAGCCAATCTGGGGTACAAACGACAAGGGCGTAGAAACAAGAAAGCGCTGCTCTGCTTCCTCGCTGCCGTACACATGCTGGTTCTCGGCCAAACACATACACCGGCGGAGTCCTTTCCGCCTCAATGTGCTGTCAAACACAGATTAGATCCGGCCGGTGGTTTTCCCTCCTAGGTCAGGCTGCCGGGAAAGCAGAACCTATCGATGCTCGCTCGATCGGCGTCTTCATTTTTCGAACGAGGAAAAAGTTCCTGCATCAATCATCGGCGACCGACCGGCGGACGGACGGACGGATCAGCTGTCACGGTCCTTGCTTCCCCGCTTGTCTTTTCACGCACCGGCGGTTGACGCCGGCTCCCTCTCGTCCTTTCCACATCGTCACGGACGGAGCTAGCGAGCGACATGAACTGGGAGCACGAGCTGCACGAGGCATCTCCAACGAGGCGACGCGCGAACCGTTTTCGTCCGCACGAATCAAAAATGCGTGTGCATTCTGCTCCGGCGAGGCCACGCATAGTGTCAGGACCGTTCGCGAAGACGCAAACCCGGCGCAAAAATGCGGCATGTTTGCGTCTCCGTGGACGCTCGCTTCTCCCACTGGTGCACCTGGCCGCGACCTTGGCTCGAGCCGACGCGAATTAAGCACAATAACTGTCGAGGAGGGCAACCGCCGGAGTGGCAACCGCGTTGATCGACGCGCGAACCGTCGTAATGGAGCACCGAACCGCCGCGGAAGAGCAATCGCAACCCTCTTCGTTATACGCGCCGCCATTAATCACCGCTCCATAAGACCATGCGCTAATTCATCTCCAACCGGCCTGCCATTCATCTTCATCTCCAAACGGCGTGCCACCTGCGTCAAGCCATGAGCAACCTATCGTTGCCATCGGACACCGACAACAAGGGGAAGCCGTCGGGATGGCGGCATTGGTGGGATAGAGCTGCCACGCCGAGCAGCTCTAGCTCCCCGCCGACGGAGGGCGAGGAGGAAGGGGAGGCCGTCGTCAAGGAGGGGGACGCCGTTGGCCTCAACGGCCAGGACGAGGAGGAGGAGAAGGAAGAAGATGAAGATGCAAGGTGGGCACGGCTGGAGGCGAAAGAGGCGGCCGAGGAGGCGGTGGCAAGGAAGGAGGCAAGGGCCCGGACGAGGGCGAGGGCGCGGACGCAGACGTAGGTGGAGGCTCATCATCCGTTCACGGACGACGAGGAAGACCCCAATGACCACTCATCGGAGGGGGACTCAAACTCGTCGGACGCGTCGACCACCAATACCTCATCGCAGGAGGTGACGAGCAGGACACGCGTCCGTGAGGATGACGAGGCGAGGCCTTCAAACGAGAAGTAGCTAGTTTTAAAGTGTGTATGTTCTTACAGTTTGTATGTTTAATTTGTTTTAACATGTTGCACTAATTTTAAAAAATCGATTCTATTTAGAAATGTGAATATCTCAATCGTGTGTAGTATAGAAATCTATAGTATGAAGCGACATTTTAGAGGAATAGATAACTCTTCCTCTCGTTGCATGATCTCGAATATACTAGGCGAGTGCGACGGCAACTGCCGGCCGGAATAGAAATCCCTTGTTCACCGGACGAAACGCGTCGGGCCGCTGGATTGCTCCCAACAAAAACGGATAATTTGCACCTAATCATCATTTCAGCGTTCACGGACCGACGCAAACAAACGCGCACGAATAATTCAGACGTCTCAAGCACAGAGTCCGGCCACTGCCATCGCCATTGCCATGGCTCGTTGTTCGACGTGCTTTGGTTAGTGCACTCGATGGCTTCCTCATATATGGATATAGAATACCGCCGCGGCGCGGCGTACAGGCTATACAGAGGGGTTTGTACTGTACGAGATTCTCCCTATATACATGGCGCAGCCGTAGGAGTAGCCGTTCTCGCTACCGCTATGTTGCACAGTGTCAGCCATACGTACACTGTTCCACAGTCATGGCTTCCACCGGCCCTACCTGCCACTGCCAGCGTGTCTCGTGCACATTGAGATGCACATGGGCAGTCTCTGCCGCTAGCGACCAGGCTTCCCTTGGGCGAGCAGCCTCGTCGTCCGTCGACTCGATGCAGTCTTCTTCGTCGCCTGGCGCATGATGCCCTTTTGCCGCGCTACCGCACGCCAAGAAAAGGACGAGGGACTGCGCATCCGTAAATGAAACGCCCTGATTAATCGAACGGACGCCCAGAAAGACGCGCGCGCGTGCCGCGGCCGTCTCGCCAGCAAGGCTGTTCCGGATTGACCGAGACGCCACCACGCCGGCACGTCGTTGATCGATCGCCATTGCATCATCACCTCGTAAGTGGATCTGTGCGTGTCATGGCGCAGGGCGCCGGCAGCGAGCGAACGCGTGCTCGCGAACCGAACCGTGATCATGGACTCCTAATTTGGCCCGCTAGCTTCCCTGTTTTCTTGCTAGTACTACGACCATTCGTGATGGGCCAAGCGTAGTTATGGACTAGCGGCCGCTACAGACGACCTAAGTATATATCTCGTCGATTTGAAACTAAGAGCATCTAGGAGTGACTGAACTGATCGAAACTGAAAATGGCAAGTTTAGTCTTTCGAATTTGAGGGTTTCATTCATTTTAGGTGAGCCGCCCAGCATTGAAACCGAAAACACAAATTGAAAAAACAAAATCAAACGTAGCGGGAAATTTTTGGCGATGAACTTGCGAAATGCAAAGAGTTCGATGCTTCGATCGAGCTCGTACAAACTTAATTCACATGTAAAGCATAAATTAAATACTAATCCTCCTCACGCGCCTATTTTGACCAAAATTTGGCCCCGGGATAGTCACCGGGGCCTCTACGCGCGGCGGAGGACGCCTAGTTGACGACGAGGGTGGCGAGCTCGATCACCATTGCCTCCTCCACGAAGTCCCCGTTAGTGAGATCAAGCGCCAATGCGTTGTCCTCGTCGTCGCTGCTGTCGGGGACCAGCGAAAGTGGCGGGCTGCATGAGCCGTCGGGCGAATGTGCGCCGTACGCATTGCCCGCCGACATGCGCGTCCACCTGCGCGCCGACTGCTTATGCGCTCCCTCGGAGCGCATCCACTTCGTGCGCTCAGTGTTCGAGCGCAAAAATGGCGGACGAGGCGGCGGGCCTCCGCCGCCGATACGGCCGCCTCCCCTACCTCATCTTGATGCGCGAGCCATGGGGGATGGAGCGGGGGTCGCGACAGAGTGGAGGTCGCGAGGGAGCAGTCGGAATTCCTCGCTGGAGTGGGAGGGTTTTTCGCGGCGGAGGAGCGGATGCGGTGGAGGGGAGTAAGGTTTCGGAACCGAACTCCCCTCCCGGACCTGGTTAAATACGGGCCACGTGTGGAGTTTCTTGGGCTCCGAGAAGCTTTTTCGGGCCAGGCCACCGATTTAGGCTCTAGCCTACGCGGTTTTCGGTTCGAATCCGTAAATTCACCGGAAAAATTCAGTTCCGGTGGCATTTACGGGCAACTTTAGAGTTGCTCTAAAGGTGGTAAGTACCGGAACTGAAGCGCGGTGGGGAGACTCATCAGATATTTTGCAGACTGTGTTGATCTCATGGCTCTTATTGGTACAGTGCATAGCACTTCGCGAGGGAGGCTAATGGAGCAGCTCTATGTGTTGGCGAAGTTTTGTTTTGTTTTTGATAAAAACTCTTGTAATTGGGTCGATGAAGCCCCTGGCTTCCTTTTAGAAAAGCTCATGATCGATATAACTATTATGTAATCTTAGAACAGCAAGTTTCAGACACACTATTTTCCTTACCAGGATACCTAAGAGGATTGGAAAGTTTTTAGCGAGGTTAAAAATTTACGCAATGATATAATTCAAACATTTTCTTGCAACTTATTAGAGCAAGACCGGGTTGATTTTGCAAAATTTTCATACATATGGTGATCTGTACAACGCTATGCAATTCCCTCAGCGGGAGAGCGGCACTAGCTGCAGAGGTGGACCCGACCGAGAAGCTTGCGTCCTGTTCTGTCACGAGCCTTGCCCGTAACGGAAAATGTCGAACTCGCCGCTCATATCCATCCCGCGGAGCGTGGCATCGGATGCCGCTGGCTTGCGGGGTCACCTTTGAACAAAGTAATGGAACGAGGAGATATGCCCTGCTACATGCTCTACCTCTCCCGTCTGGCCATCCACGATCGATAGGGCACCACTGGATGTCTGATTGCGCTCCGACCACCGAGTATACGCGTAGACGCGCTACACACCGCTACGGCGCTACTGTAAGCCGTACGTCGGGCTTATGGGAGTACGTACGCAGGGAGTAAATTGTTAGGTAGCTGGGGTATAAAACTAGGTTACACAGTAGAGTATTTCTTCCTGGATACAAAAAGATGGTCCCGCCAGCGAGTTCTCACTTCGCGCGTGCATGTGCATGTCGCGGCAAGGAACTGTGCACCAGCAATTTCCATCCTCGCGCTTTCATTCACTTTCTGATAGCAACTCGAAAGAATCCTGTAAAAACACCTAAACCTTATGGTGCCCTGATGGTGCTTTTATACACTAGACCCGTACTGCTAGTACACCGTTACTGTACGAAGTAGCGTATTGTACGCACGTACGTAGAGGAGTATGTTGTTACCTGTAGCCTGTAAAGACTCAATTTGCTACGGATACAAAAAGATGGTCCAGAGATCCATCTCTGACTCGCTGCATATGCATGCATGCCCGCCCGCGGCAACGAACTGTGCACGAGTAGTTTCGATCCATCGCGATCCCTGCTGTCAACACGTAGTACGAGCATGGGGTAAATTCGGGCAAAGGGTACGCGAAGAGCAATTACGAGGAGAATGTAAGAAGCATTTGTTAATGCCGGTGGAACGTAAGAAGAAGAAGCATTGACAACGAGTAGGTGCGAGGCGTGCGTACTTTATGTTTGCGTGCGCAGCGTGTTCGTCGGATTAAATTCCACCACTACCGAAATAGTGCCACGCTCGTACTGCTAGCGGCTTGAATCATGGACTCTCATAGGCTGCGAGCCGGGAACTGCGCGTCTGCGCGTGATGCAGCGCCACCGCGCGCTACTATATAGGCGTCGGTGCCGCCCAGCCTCCGGCAGCATCAGTGGCGCGAAGTCAAGATGCTCGAGCGCTGTTCGCGTCCAAGTTTGACGGAAGCAAAAGTAAGAGCATCTTCACCGGTGTGCCCACAGCTGCTTCGATAGAGTTTTGTGGGCGGCTAGTTTTGGACTCACACCGGTGCATCCAAAAGGCATCGGCTAGTTTTCGAGCCCAATAAAAGTGTCAACAACTCCGTGCAGGCACTTTCGTAGGGGTGCGGATCGGGTGCGCCGGCGCCTCACGGCACGTCTGCCTGGCAGCCAGATGCACCGCTTTTCTCACCTCCTACGCCAGAGCCGACTCCAACACCCCTCTAGATCGTCACCGTCGCCGTCGCGCCCCTGCTTGCAATAAACACCGTCGCTTGTCCAGGAACCGCCGTCCATCAACACGGCCGCCACCTCCTCGACCGACTGCCGCTGGTTTGCCCAGACAGAGCTCACCGCCACCGCCACACAACCGCCCGCCCGCAAGGTGTTATTCCAATTGTCGCGATGGACAGCGACGACGAGATGATGGTGCGCTGTTCACGGAGGAGCGGAACGTTGACTGTGAAGAGGCAATAGCAGCAGCTGATTCTGACGAGCATGCTGCACGTTCGCCAGCCTTTATTCGTCGTGCCTCGGCGCGGTGGCTCAAATCCAGACAAGAGGAGGAACATCAACCGACATCGTCAAGCCGGCGCAATGCTGCTTGATGTCGACTACGTCGCCGACGATGCGACCCATTCGCCGAAGGAATTTCGGCGTCGGTTTAGGATGAACAAGGATATGATCACGAAGATTGTCTACGGCGTCAGGGAGTACGATGAGTACTTTATGGCCAAGCAAGATTGCTCAGGTTTGTGGGGCTTCACCTCAATTCAGAAGTGCACTGCTGCAATGCGCTGGCTTGCATACAGAGCTCCTCCAGATACACCCAATGACTACCTACGGATGGCGGAGTCGACATGTACAGAGACTCTCTACAAGTTTTGCCGAACCGTCATAGCGGTGTTTGCTAAAGACTATTTGAGAACACCAAGGACAGATGATACAACTCAGATCCTGCAAAAAAAATGCAGCAAGAGGATTTCCTGGGATGCTAGAAAGCATTGATCGTGAATTTGGGCTGGAAGAATTCCCTTTTTTCTTAGTAGGGTATCTACAAGGGGCATACTGGTGAGTGCAGTGTTATTCTTGAGGCAGTGGTAGAACATGACTTTTGGATTTGGCATGTATTTTTTGGCATGATAGGAACAAACAATGATATCAACATGTTGCAGCGCTCTCCGATGTTTGCCAGGCTAGCTGAGGGACAAGCTCCTGTCGTAAACTTTGAGGTAAACCACGCATACAACAAGGGGTGACCTGATGGTATCTACCCGACGTATGCTACATTTTTGAAGACAATTCCGTCTCCAGCTTCGGAGATGGATACTTATTTTGCAACATGCCGAGAAGCAACACACAAGGATGTTGAGTGTGCTTTTGGGGTGCTTCAACGAACGTTTCGGTGTTGTCAAGTACCCGTTATCACCGTAATTTGACCAAGTCGGAGGTGGGCCGTGATCAAGATGGGCTTGAAGAATATATATAGAAGGAATATGTGAATCGGCCTTACATGCAAAATTTGGGCTAGTTTGCCCATGTATCTGTAACATATTAGGTTACGTGTCGGTTAGGAGTTGGAGTTTTACCCGTGCACGGTTAGGTGCACGCCTGAATTAGAAAGTCCCTTGGACTATAAATATGTATCTAGGGTTTATGGAATAAACAACAACCAACGTTCAACACAAACAAATCTCGGCGCATCGCCAACTCCTTCGTCTCGAGGGTTTCTCCGGTAAGCACCATGCTGCCTAGATCGCATCTTGCGATCTAGGCAAGCACAAGCATACCTACGTTGTTCATGCGTTGCTCGTGCTCGAAGCCTTTTTGATGGCGATCAACGTAGTTATCTTAGATGTGTTAGGGTTAGCATTGTTCTTCGTATCATATGCTCTGTCGTAGTGCAACCCTTATGCATCTTGCCGCCCTTACACCTATCTTAGGTGTAGGGGCGGCACCCGCTTGATCTTTGTTTAGTAGATCCGATCCGTTACGGTTGCTCCTTGTTCTTCAAGGATTAGTTTAACATCCGCAATAGTTAGGCCTTACAAAGGGTTGGAGGATCCAGCGGCGTGTAGGGTGTAATTTGCTAGCCCTAGACAGGGATGTTCCGGGATCAACCTCGTGTTGGTTTTTAGGCCCCGTCTAGGATCGGCTTACGATCACCGTGCGCGAGCGCGAGGCCCAATCGTGAGTAGGATGATCCGATTATGCGGTGAAAACCCTAAATCGTCGTAGATCGCTTTAGCTTTATCTTGATCAAGCAGGACCACCATATATTCGGACACCTTGTACGAATCATGGGTGGATCGGCTCTTTGAACCGATTCACAGGATAACCTGAGAGCCGATCGAGGCTCGTATTTAACGTTTGCGTGTATGCCATGCAGGAAACTAAGCGAGGCATCATCCAACACCTTCCTGACCAGGTATAGGTCAGGTGGCACGCCCTTGCGATAGCATCGGACGTGTGACCAGGAGGCTTTGCGGGCCGTCGCTCCGAGGGATCGGGGCCGGCCGCAGCCCTAGTTGTTCCCGGCTCTACGGTGTTGCCGGCCGCTGCCCGCCGGTGGGTTTCTGACCGCAACACATTCTCGGCACGCCCGGTGGGACCATCTTCGACATCCACCCCATCGCCATCTACATCCGAGATGGCGGAAAGCACTCCGGTCAAGTACGAGGATCCGACCGAGCGAGCTCAAGAAGAAGCATGACGAGATCAAGGCAGTCCTCGAAGCCGAACTCATCGGCTCTTTCCACGAAGCCGCTCCCATGGCGTCGGGTGGAAGGGGTTCTCACCGAAGGCGCACTCGATGGAGTGGACCTGTCCGCTCCGTCGAGAGAACGCACCAGGTCGATGCGTCGGGAGATCAACTACATGGTGGCTCATTCGCTGCACCGCCACTCGAGAGCCTCGGTGAACACTTTGGAGCGTGTCGCTCCGCGCGTGATCCAGGAAATCATGAGCCATCGGTATTCTCCGTCGGGACCAGCTCGGGGACTTACAAAGGAGAGATGCCACTCCGGTCCCATCCACCGCTGCCGTTCGCATGGGCAGCACCGGAAGTGCCGAACTCATCGGCATACGTCGTCTACAAAATTGGTGGTGATCCTAGTGACTACCAATTCCTACCCGAGGCGCCCAAGGAGATCCCGCACGGATACGCGTGCGCATATGTGCCGGACCGTAGCACCGGGCACTCTCGAACCGAGGCTGCGACAGCGAGGGCCTCTGGAACAGCGAGGAGGAACGTCGGGAGCGGATCTTGAGAAGCAAACGTGGTTAGCTAAGTACGCCACTCCGACAAACCTCCGGAGCCCAGCTCCTGCAGCTTGGCTCGGAACTGGAAAAGCAAGCATGGCTGGTTAAGTATGCCACCCCGGCGAATCTTCGGGGTTCGACACCTTCAGCCATCACCGCGGATCAGATTTGTACGATTCCGAAAGATCGGTTCGGCATGATGCCGAAAAGGAAGACGTTCGGCTATACCAAGCCGTACCCTAACGAGTACGAATTGATCCCGCTACCACCCAAATATCGGCTCCCGGACTTCACAAAGTTTAGTGGATCGGATGGTTCCAGCTCCATCGAGCATGTGAGCCGATATTTGGCACAGCTGGGCACGATCTCGGCGTCGGACGAGGCTGCGTGTGAGGTTCTTCGCACAGTCCCTCACAGGATCGGCTTTCGGGTGGTACACATCGCTGCCACCGAACTCAATCCGGACTTGGAAGCAGCTTGGAAGAGCGGTTCCATGAGCGGTATCACTCGAGGCTTCCGAGGCTGGCATTGCCGATCTAGCACAAGTACGACGAAGCGCGGGGAAACAGGTGTCGGAATACATCCGGCGTTTCGAGACCGTGAGGAACCGATGCTATTCGGTTCACGTAAGTGAAAAAGAAGCGATCGAGTTGGCGGTGGTGGGTCTCTCATCATCGATCAAGGACGTGGCCTCCCAAGCGGACTACCCTTCATTGGCGCACATGGTGCAGAAGCCGTCAGCATATGAACAGGCGCCACCCGGATGTTTACCGAGACAAATTCAAGCGTGCGGTGGCCCTGGTTGAGGCGGACGAAGATGAAGGTGCCGCGGGAGAGCGAGAGGTAGCGGTGGCTGAATGGACTCGAGCGGCAGGCCCCGTGTCCCGCAAATGGGTGAAGCCACAAGGCCCTCCAAAAGGGTTCGACTTCGACGTGACCAAAACCGAGCAGATTTTCGATCTCTTACTCACGGAGAAGCATATAAAGGTACCCGAAGGCCACAAGATTCCTACGGTGCGGAGAGCCGAACGGAAAGCCATACTGCAAGTGGCATAACACGTTCACCCACACCACTAACGATCGCAGGGTGTGGCGTCGGCAGATCCAAATGGCGATAGAAAATGGACGGCTAATTTTCAACCGAGCACGCCATGAAGGTCGACACACACCCCTTCCCCGCCGTTAACATGGTGGAGTATACTTACCATGGAGGGTGCCAGCCGGATCTCTCGTGCAATATCAACATGGTAGGGCTTGGGCACCACTCGGTAAGGACGGAGATGAGGGCAGCTGCTCTCATAGCAAAGACACGAGAGGAAGCCGCTCCACGCGATCGGCTCCGCCAAGACGGCAAGCGCTACGTCACAGAGGGAGAAGTGAAGAACATAAGATATCAACGACCTCTCTCTGATCACCTCCTCAACAAGTATGTGAGTCAGTATGACCAACGCCGGCGATACAGCGACGATGATGAAGAAGATCGTCTGGCTAGGGACGACAGGAGACGTCATCGGCATGATCACGACGAGGAGCGATACGAGCGCCACGCCAAGGAAAAGTCGAGGGAGCAAGACGACGTGGATAGGCACTGGGACTGCCCCTTCTTCGGTACATCGCTGGGATTCAGGAATGAGCCGATTGCCAACAATCGGCAACGCCGCGAATGCAAACGAAGAAGAAGGATACAGACTAACGTGTCCGTGTTCAAGCGTCTAGGGCCTCTCCCGCCTCGGAACAAACATGCTGAGTCCGCTCGGGTGGAAGATCTCGAGGAACTAGAGGACGATGATGAAGAAGACAAGTATCATCGGCCAAGGTGGTGCCCTGATGGGCTCAGCCGTTCCCAAAAACGAAGGGTTCAGCGTCTGTGTGGGTTGGAAGAAGCTGAAAGATTATACCTGCACACGTTGAGGAAGGCACGGCCTGATCTGGCCGCCAAGATTCAGCGAACCCTGGACGAAGAAGGTCGGCCACAAAGAAAAGAGTGGCGCCCCAAGCAAAGGAAAGCCGATGATGAGACATCGGCTGGCACAAACATGGTGTTCATCCTCCCAATGGAGTTTACTGCTCGAGGATTAAACGATGCACTCAAGGTGGACGACAGCGAGCGCATCGGTGTGACAGAGGATGAAGTTAGGCTGGTCGTATCCACTGGCCTAACCGTGTAGCTGGAGCAAATCAACGAGCAAACGTGGCGAGGCCGATCCTTGTGATCGGCCCCAAAAATTTGTGGAGGGACATTACAAAACCTTCATCGAACAAGCAACGTGGAGGCCGATTCCAGCAATCGGCCGAAATTATCCTCACCATCCATTCTCGCTCGGGTTCAACGTTTGATCCAACAGGGGCTACCTAAAGAGCCGATACCATCAATTCTCTTGACAGAATCGGCTCGGGGGGGCACCTAGGTGGAGAAAACGCGAGGATATGATATGAAGTAGGAGTATCAAGTATGGGGGCCGATACATAAATCGGCCGTAAAAATTCAAAGAAATTTTTTTTTTTTTGAGCACAGCCGATGCAGCAGACATCGACTTAAGGATAGAAAGCCGATGCATGGCCATCGACTCAAGAGGTGCCACGAAGAGAGACTCGATGGACCAATGCCAATGCCAAGAGCAGCATGGACGTGCGGATCAGGTTAAGGATGGGTTGCATCAGATCTGCCGAAGGAAAGGAGCCGATCTGACCAGCAAGGCGCAAGGAATAGACTGAAGAAGCTCGGGGGGCAGCTCACCCTGAAGGCTCTCTGCTTTGGGAAGCCGATTTTTTGTTGAAATCGGCTGGCTCTGCGTTATGATTTGAGGCCAATGGCGGCACATTGGGTTGACTCACTATTTTTCCCGCCTTAACTGAGGCTCGGGGAGGGGGGGGGCAGATTGTCCTGAAGGATCCTTTGCTATAAGGAGCCGATTTCGTTGAGATCGGGCCGACTCTATGTCTCAGCCTTTTGAGGAGTAGTTGTCGTGGGAAAAACGGAGCGAGAGCCCGTCCCGTGAAGTATCATCTCCAGCCTCTGGGTTGAGTTAGCAATGATCTCAGAGAGCCCCTGAAAGCAAAGGGGATTTGGAAGAGAAGGGTCTGGCAGGAAAATGTCTGAAAACCTGAGGTTAATGACAAGGCTAGGCGTTATTTCAGGGGTTTTGCCGTTTAGTCCAACATTGCGCTCGGTGACTACGGATTGGGCCTGTTCGGTTGGAAGTTTGGGGATTTGAATTTGAGCAAGGTTCGCAGGTTACCGGTGCGTTGCCATCGGCTTATTGAGCGGTGATCAAGTTAACAATCGGCCAAATCGATACGATAGGAAATCGGCGAGATCAAGTTAAGGGAAATTCTTCATTAATATTGGGATTTCTTACAATAAAGAGCCGATCGCTCAAAGAAGAACAAAAGAAGAGCCGATTGCTCAAGGAACTACCGATCCTACATAACTACTCCTCGCTAGCATCGTCGTCGGCGTCGCCATCGGCGCTCATCGCCGGAGAAGTCCTCGCCAGTCGCTGCCCCGGCCGTCGGGCCGGAGCTTCCTCCTCCTCCTCGTCATCATCATCATCCTCGCTATCCGCCCAAGTGCGGAAGCGCTTCGTCGGCGGATACCCGGCGGAGGAGGAGGAATCATCTTCCTCCTCCTCCTCTTCTCCTTCCTCGTCGTCATCGTCGTCCCCGCCGTCCGCCCACATGCGGGAGCGCTTCTTCGACGAGAGCATGGCGGAGGGGAGGCCTTGGTCTTCTCTACTTCTCCTTCTTTCTTCTCCTTGTCAGAGGAGATGGGGTTCGCCCCGGAGTGGAAGTCGTCCTCTTTCTTGTTCTTCGGTGACGATTGGAGGGGGAGGCCTGAGGCGGAGGAGGAAGAGGAAGACATGGTTGCAGGGGAAGAGGGTTTTTTGGCACTGGTGGACAGAGCAGAGCAAGGAGATGGAGTGGTGAACCGTTTGGCACGGATAAATAAAAGGAGTGTAGTGGAGATTTAATGCCATGACGGTTCTCGAGGACGTGATGCCGAAATTGTCAATTCGTACGTGAGAAGCCCGAGGAGGCGATGCGTAATGATGGAAGATTCTGCGGCGGCTTCCGCTCCGCCACGACATGACCCGACGAAAGAAAAGCGTAATGATTTTGGAAATGACATTTCCAAAACCAGAGGGGCATGTGTTATCACCAGAATTTGACCAAGTCAGAGGTGGGCCGTGATCAAGATGGGCTTGAAGAATATATATAGAAGGAATATGTGAATCGGCCTTACATGCAAAATTTGGGCTAGTTTGCCCATGTATCTGTAACATTTTAGGTTACGTGTCGGTTAGGAGTTGGAGTTTTACCCGTGCACGGTTAGGTGCACGCCTGAATTAGATAGTCCCTTGGACTATAAATATGTATCTAGGGTTTATGGAATAAACAACAACCAACGTTCAACACAAACAAATCTCGGCGCATCGCCAACTCCTTCGTCTCGAGGGTTTCTCCGGTAAGCACCATGCTGCCTAGATCGCATCTTGCGATCTAGGCAGCACAAGCCTACCTACGTTGTTCATGCGTTGCTCGTGCTGAAGCCTTTTTGATGGCGAGCAACGTAGTTATCTTAGATGTGTTAGGATTAGCATTGTTCTTCGTATCATATGCTGTCGTAGTGCAACTCTTATGCATCTTGCCGCCCTTACACCTATCTTAGGTGTAGGGGCGGCACCCGCTTGATCTTTGTTTAGTAGATCCGATCCGTTACGGTTGCTCCTTGTTCTTCAAGGATTAGTTTAACATCCGCAATAATTAGGCCTTACAAAGGGTTGGAGGATCCAGCGGCGTGTAGGGTGTAATTTGCTAGCCCTAGACAGGATGTTCCGGGGATCAACCTCGTGTTGGTTTTTAGGCCCTGTCTAGGATCGGCTTACGATCACCGTGCGCGAGCGCGAGGCCCAATCGTGAGTAGGATGATCCGATTATGCGGTGAAAACCCTAAATCGTCGTAGATCGCTTTAGCTTTATCTTGATCAAGCGGGACCACCATATATTCGGACACCTTGTACGAATCATGGGTGGATCGGCTCTTCGAGCCGATTCACGGGATAACCCGAGAGCCGATCGAGGCTCGTATTTAACGTTTACGTGTATGCCATGCGAGAAACTAAGCGAGGCATCATCCAACACCTTCCCGACCGGGTATAGGTCGGTGGCACGCCCTTGCGATAGCATCGGACGTGTGACCGAGGAGGCTTTGCGGGCTGTCGCTCCGAGGGATCGGGGCCAGCCGCAGCCCTAGTTGTTCCCGGCTCTACGGTGTTGCCGGTCGGCGCCCGCCGGTGGGTTTCGACCGCAACAGCATCCACTGCTCTCACTTGGTCCGAGTCACATATGTGGGAGGTGATGAACGCTCGTGTGGTCATGCACAACATGATTATTGAGAGCGAGCACGACGAACCTCGTGCGGGATGATCAACCATTTGATTATCAAGGGCCACTTGGCTGAGGTAGAGCATGTACCCCAAAAATTACCGCTTTTTTCATATGCACAATAAGATTCGAGATGCGAGTTGTCCATGCACAACTTCGAGTGGATCTAGCTGCGCATTTATGGACGAGGAGAGGAGCCACCAACAATGAATGATTTTATTTCTATTTGTTTGATTGTATGAATAATATAATTTTCATTTATTTGATTGTATGAATAATTTAAGTACTATTTGTGTGACTGTATGAATTATTGAATATAGTATGAATAAAATGTGATTGATATATTATTTCAAAATATTGTAAAAAGAAAATAAATAGGGCCCATCGTATGGGAGGCACTGGTGTGGGAACAACATCCCCACATAGAGAATGCGCTACCGACATCCTCCCTACAGCAATCCTAGCGACCCCGCTGGCAACTACTAGTATCTAAGAGGCGCCGGTGGAGATGCTTTGACCTGAAAAGAAACGAAAGAGTGGAGAGCAGCCCGGTAATTCGGTGGACTTCCCAGTTCCCATGGTGTCCTTGTCCTTGCTTGATTCATGGTCTCTCTCTCCCTATAAAAACTACTGCAACAAACCTAGGACGGAACCGCAATTTGACGCGACTGATTTAGACGGATGCAGCTGATTTAGACGGATGCAGCTGGATCAAGTAAAAGCTGATCCAAATGCTGATCAAGGAGGAGTAGCAACGACAAGCGCATAGAAACAAGCAAACTCTGCCCTGCTTCCTCTTCGTACATACAGTATGATTCTCGGCCAAAACACATCGGCCGGCGGAGTCCTTTCGCCTCGGTTGGCACTGGCAAACACAGATAACCGAGCGCGGGCGGGCCCCCAGTGCACCACGCCCCGAACATACAAAGTGGCGATGAACACCTCCACTGTGCGACGGACAGGAGCCGGCTGTAATCTCTCGTAGGCGACAGGGAAAGTCGAGCCGAGCGATGCTCGAGCGATCAACACCGCCTGCCTTTATTTTCGAACGAGGAAAGATCCTGCATGGATGGGCTTTGAAAGCGGCGACCGACCGGCGGACGGATGACTTGTCATGACGGTTTTCGTTGCCTTCCCCGCGTGTCTTTTCACGTACCTCCTGTCACGGACGGAGAGCTAGCACAGGTCTGTGATGTGCAGGCAGTCGACATGAATTGGCAGCACGAGCTATGTCTGCCCCGTTTGGCAATCACCCTCGTTCGTTGGACGACGTGCTTTGATTAGGAAACTCGATGGCCTCCTCATATATAGAATACCGCCGTCGCGTAGATCAGTCAGCTACGTGGCATACAGTGTCAGCCTATACATACCACAGTGTTCGGGTTGTGGAGACTAGGTTTGCCTTAGAGCAATTTTAATAGTGTAGCCAGCTGCTGGCTATAAGCCAAGTGTCATATCATCTATAGCCAACTTAGAGTTAAGAGCATCTCCAGCCGCGTCCCCCAAAGCGTCCCCCAAACAGCGCCGGATTGAGCGTTTGGGGGACGTGTTTTGTTTCGTGCCGCCTTTGGGGACGTCGCTCCCCAGCCCGCGTCCCCCAAACGCCGCCCCCAAACATTTAAAATACTTCTTTTTTAACACGGAACCATTTATCAAATATAGCATATGAATAAAAATGTTTGCGAGGATTGTTTTCAAATTAAATCACAACAAACAATAAAACAAGTAAACAGATATAATAAATAGGGCTAGATGCTACATCAAGGTGCCACGGTATTTCCTTTGATCCTCCACAAATGCTCAACGAGATCAGCTTGAAGTTGCTCATGAACATTGTCGTCACGGATCTCTGCGTGCATGGCGAGAAAATCGGCGAAATCGCGAGCAACTCATGATCAACCTCCGCAAGAGGACCTTGACACTCATAGGGATCAACATGTGACCTAGCATGATTCTTGCGGTCATCCTCGATGATCATGTTGTGCATGATCACACAAGCCTACATCACCTCCCACATTTGGTCGTGAGACCGAGCTTAGAGCAGGTACGGACAATGGCAAATTGTGCTTGAAGCACACCAAATGCCCGCTCAACATCCTTCCTGCAAGTCTCCTGTCGCGTAGCAAAGTGGGAATTCTTCAAACCTGATGGATTCGAGATTGTTTTGACAAAAGTGGCCCATTTTGGATATATACCATCGGCTAGATAATAGCCTTTGGTATATTTGTGGCCATTGATCTCATAGTTGCATGGTGGAGCATGCCCTTCCACTAGTCTACTGAACACCGGAGACTGCTGCAACACGTTGATGTCATTGTGTGATCCCGCCATGCCAAAGAAAGAATGCCAAATCCACAGATCATAATCTGCCACGGCTTCAAGCACCACACCTTGCAATATTCATGACGGCCTTTGTATATATCTTGCCAAGCAAACAGGCAGTTCTTCCATGCCCGAGTGCATGCAATCGATGCTTCCAAGCATTCCAGGAAATTCTCCGGCAGCATTTTGTGTCATGATCCTGCAGTCTCTTCCTCAATTGGCCCTCTCAAATAGTATTTGCCAAATTTCCCACCACAGCTCGGCAAAACTTGTACATGCACTCAATGGCAGTAGACTCACTCATGCGAAGGTAGTCGTCCTGTGTATCGGCAGGTGCTCCGTATGCAAGCATCCTCATGGCGGCGGTGCACTTCTGAATAGACGAGAACCCGAGAACGCCTACAACGTCGAGCTTGAGCTTGAAGTAGGGGTCGAACTCTCGAACGCCGTGGAGGATATTCATGAACAGCCCCTTGCTCATCCTGTACCGACGCCGAAAATTGTCGGCATGTGTTGCCTCGTCGGCGAAGTAGTCGTTGTGCGGCATGGCATGCCCCTCCATCCTCCGCCGGGGCTTCGACTTCCTTCTTCCCGGCCTTGATCCTCCGCGGCGCGGCCTCTTCCCTCTTCTCCGCCTCGGCGTCAAGCATGTCCCGGAGGGACGCGATGATCGGCAAATGCTCCCGCAGGTCGTCGTCGAAGGCTTGCTCGTCCTCCGACAGACGAGGGCAACCATCTCATCGTCGTTGTCCATGGCTAAAGCAAAATCAATGGTTAAAATTGCGGCTGAGGCGGACGACGCAACAAACAGCGGCCAATCGCGCCTACCTGGCAAGTCGTCGAGCACCTTCTGTGCGCGGAGGTGGGGCGGATTTGACGGCGCGTTCTGGGACGCGCTGGCGACGCGGCGGTGGCGGCACGACCGGCGGGAGCCCCAGCCGCGACAACGATGCCGACTCTCAGCAGAGATCAGACGCCCAAACGGCCGGGAAATCCAGCGGCGGCGGTGGGGTGGGATGCGCGGGAAGGAAGGAGCGACGAGAAAAGAGGCGCGAACCGGTTTATGCAAATAGTCACCGACATGTGGGAGCCCGCCTCGCTTTCGTTGTGTCCCGGCGTCCCCGGTGCGTCCCCTATGGGACGGGGACGGGCTCGGGGCGCCGGACACCGTATCGGGCCGCGCCGGACAAAAATGGGCTTTGGGGGACGCGAGCTGGAACGCATTTTTGGTCCGGCGCACCCGAAATCCCTTTGGGGACGCTTTGGGGGACGCGGCTGGAGATGCTCTAACATATACAATAGTGAGCTATAAAAATGTAGTATTTTATCAATGTATGACCCACCTTTCACTCTCACAAAGTGCCTAGGAGCACGTGCTAGAGCTGGCTCTTGCATAAGAGCAAGTACAATAAGGCTGACTCAGCAGGCTATAAAAATTAAAATATTGTTGTTTTGCTTCGGTTGATGAGAGAGAAGTGGAGAGAGAAGAGAGATGGGCTCTCATGCAAGAGCCAGCTCTTGCACCTGCTCCTAGGCACTTTGTGAGTATGTGTGGTATAAGGTATAAGCTGACTATAAGAGCATCTCCACTCGTCTCCCCGACGAGGCCCCCGAGCGACGTTTTTTTCCATCCGGACGACGCAATTCGGCCCGGTCGCGCCCCGGTTCCTCGTTTTCGTCCGGATTTGGCCCTTCATCCATCCGGCGAGCCCACGCCATCCCCAGGGCGCGCTCGGGGACTCCGGACGAAAGAATTTGGCGCGAAACGTCGTGTGGACCCTCGTGGTTGGCGACAGGAAAGCCAAATCCTGTCGATTTCCCTCCAATTTGCTTGCATATCCCCAAACTCTCCCGCCGAATTTGGCCATTCTCCTCCTCGTCTTCCAGTTCCAGTTCCCGTCTTCTCGTCCACCACCGTTCTCCTCCTCGTCTTCTCGTCCACCACCATGCCGCCGAAGGAGAGGAAGCCGCGGGCGAAGAAGGTGTGGCCGCCGGGTATGTCGAACGCGAGTGGGTGATACGTCTCAAACGTATCTATAATTTCTTATGTTCCATGCTACTTTTATGATGATACTCACATGTTTTATACACATTATATGTCATTATTATGCATTTTCCGGCATTAACCTATCGACGAGATGCCGAAGAGCCAGTTGCTGTTTTTCGCTGTTTTTGGTTTCGGAATTCCTACTAAGGAAATATTCTCGGAATTGGACGAAATCAACGCCCGGGGTCCTATTTTTGCACGAAGCTTCCGGGAGACCGAAAGGATCAAGAAGTGGGGCCACGAGGCGACGACACGCCGGGCGGCGCGGCCTGGGCCCTGGCCGCGCGACCCTGTTGTGTGGGTCCCTCGTGACCCTCCCGACTCTTCCCTTCCGCCTACTTAAGGTCTTCGTCGCGAAACCCCCAGTACCGAGAGCCACGATACGGAAAATCTTCCAGAGACGCCGCCGCCGCCAATCCCATCTCGGGGGATTCGGAGATCGCTCTCGGCACCCTGCCGGAGAGGGGAATCATCTCCCGGAGGTCTCTTCATCGCCATGATCGCCTCCGGATCGATGTGTGAGTAGTCCACCCCTGGACTATGGATCCATAGCAGTAGCTAGATGGTTGTCTTCTCCTCATTGTGCTATCATGTTAGATCTTGTGAGCTGCCTATCATGATCAAGATCATCTATTTGTAATCCTACATGTTGTGTTTGTTGGGATCCGATGAATATTGAATACTATGTCAAGTTGATTATCAATCTATCATATATGTTATTTATGTTCTTGCATGCTCTTCGTTGCTAGTAGAGGCTCGGCCAAGTTGATACTTGTGACTCCAAGAGGGGGTATTTATGCTCGATAGTGGGTTCATGCCTCCATTAAATACTGGGACGAGTGACGAGAAAGTTCTAAGGTTGTGGATGTGCTGTTGCCACTAGGGATAAAACATCGATGCTTTGTCTAAGGATATTTGTGTTGATTACATTACGCACCATACTTAATGCAATTGTCTGTTGTTTACAACTTAATACTGGATGGGGTTCGGATGATAACCTGAAAGTGGACTTTTTAGGCATAGATGCATGCTGGATAGCGGTCTATGTACTTTGTCGTAATGCCCTGATTAAATCTCATAGTACTCATCATGATATAAGTATGCGCATTGTTGTGCCTTCTTTATTTGTCAATTGCCCAACTGTAATTTGTTCACCCAACATCTGCTTATCTTATGGGAGAGACACCGCTAGTGATCTGTGGACCCCGGTCCTATTCTTTACATCCGAAATACAATCTACCGCAATTGTTCTTTCTTGTTCTTCGCAAACAATCATCATCTTCCACACAATACGTTTAATCCTTTGTTTACAGCAAGCCGGTGAGATTGACAACCTCATCGTTACGTTGGGGCAAAGTTACGTGACTCGTGTTGTGCGGGTTCCACGTTGGCGCCGGAATCCCCGGTGTTGCGCCGCACTACACTCCGCCACCAACAACCTTCAACATGCTTCTTGGCTCCCTACCGGTTCGATAAACCTTGGTTTCTTTCGAGGGAAAACTTGCTACCGTACGCATCACACCTTCCTCTTGGGGTTCCCAACGGACGTGTCGACTGCACGCATCAAGCTATTTTTCTGGCGCCGTTGCCGGGGAGATCAAGACACGCTGCAAGGGGAGTCTTCCACTTCCAATCTCTTTACTTTGTTTTTGTCTTGCTTTATTTTATTTACTGCTTTGTTTGCTCTCTATATCAAAAACACAAAAAAAAATAGTTGCTAGTTTTACTTTATTTACTGTCTTGTTCTCTATATCAAAAACACTAAAAAAAAATTAGTTACTTGCATTTTTACTTCTGTTATCATGTCTAGCTCTGCACCTGTTACTTCTTCACCTGAGGAATTAGTCTTCACTTTTAAACAAGGGGATGAGGAGATTTTTAAAGATGCTTGGTCCAGGATTTTTGATTCTTATCGTAAAGCTGAACCTCAAATGACTCTAAGTTTGCTCCTTAGTAACTTTTATTTTGGGCTTATGATTCGCTACAGATATGCCTTGGATGCTGTAGTGGGAGGAGATTTCCTTCATTGTGATCGGGATCAAGCTTTTAATGCCATAAAAAAATTGGTTGCATCACATAGTTCAGCTAATAACTTTGATTCAGCTCTTATTAGCATTTATAATAGATTAAACACTCTTGAGACAAGTGCATCTTGCTTGGAAAAAAATTATAGTTATGTTCGTAACCGTCTTGATCAAGTTTTGGTGAACTCCGAACCTTCAATATGGGACCCTACTATTAAAGTTGTTATAGGTGGTGAAACTTTTCATGCCAATTGTGATATTATGTCTAAATTTTGCCTTATGCCTAAAAGTATTTATGAATCTTTGACACTTTGGGGACTCGTTGAAGGGAGAGAAGGAATAACTCTTATTGATAACTATGTTATAATTCCTAAGGGAATAGCCGAGGGTGTGCATACAACCATTCTTGGAAGAACAATATCCACTGATTATCTTGTTATTGAGTGTGTAGGAACAGGACAAATCACACTCGGAAGATCCCTGTTGAAACTATTGGGAGCAGTCATAGATGTGGGAGAAGGCACCCTAAAATTCACCTCTACACCGGGAGGTAGACATGTATTCCCTAAACCAAAGAGTAAGAAAAAGAATAAGAAGGGTAGGCGTAAAGCCCGAGGTAATGTTGATGCTTCATCTCTTGACAATACTTGATACACACTTTCTGCGCCTAGCTGAAAGGCGTTAAAGAAAGCGCTTATGGGAGACAACCCATTATTTTACTTCTGCACTTTATTTTATATTTGAGTCTTGGAAGTTGTTACTACTGTAGCAACCTCTCCTTATCTTTATTTTATTGCATCGTTGTGCCAAGTAAAGTCTTTGATAGTGAAGCCAATACTAGATTTGGATTAGTGCGCGAGAACGATTTCTTGCTGTCACGAATTTGAGCAGTAGTCTCTGTAGAAAATTTTTAAAAATCTGCCAATTTACGTGCGTGATCCTCAGATATGTACGCAACTTTCATTAAATTTGGGCATTTTCATATGAGCAAGTCTGGTGCCACTTTAAAATTCGTCTTTACGAACCGTTCATTTTTGACAGATTCTGCCTTTTATTTCGCATTGCTCGTTTTGCTATGTTTGATGGATTTCTTTGTTCCATTAACTTTCAGTAGCTTTGTGCAATGTCCAGAAGTGTTAAGAATGATTATGTCACCTCTGAATATATGAATTATGCAATCGACCCTCTAATGAGTTTGTTTTGAGTTTGGTGTGGAGGAAGTTTTCAAGGGTCAAGAGAGGAGGATGATATACTATGATCAAGAAGAGTGAAAAGTCTAAGCTTGGGGATGCCCCCGTGGTTCATCCCTGCATATTTTAAGAAGACTCAAGCATCTAAGCTTGGGGATGCCCAAGGCATCCCTTCTTCATCGACAACTTATCGAGTTCCTCTAGTGAAACTATTTTTTTATTCCGTCACATCTTATGTGCTTTACTTGGAGCGTCTTGTTTGTTTTTATTTTTGTTTTTGTTTGAATAAATCGGATCCTAGCATTCTTTGTTTGGGAGAGAGACACGCTCCGCTGTTTCGTATGAACACATATGTTCTTAGCTTTATCTTTAATGTTCATTGCGAAAGTTGGACTATTTCATTCATTGTTATATGGTTGGAAACGGAAAATGCCGCATGTGGTAAATGGTTTAATGTCTTGAATAATGTGATACTTGGCAATTGTTGTGCTCATATAGATCATGTTTAAGCTCTTGCATCATGTACCTTGTACTCATTAATGAATAACTACATAGAGCTTGTTAAAATTTGGTTTGCATGATTGATCTCTAGAGTCTAGATATTTTCTCGGTTAAGGCGTTTGAACAACAAGGAGACAATATAAAGTATTATAATAGTTACAATATGTTCATATGTGAGCTTTGCTGCACCTTTTATACTTGAGTTTGCTTCAAACAACCTTGCTAGCCTAGCCTTGTATTGAGAGGAATTCTTCTCATGCATCCAAATCCTTGAGCCAATAACCATGCCATTTGTGTCCACCATACCTACCTACTACATGTTATTTCTCCGCCATTACAAAGTAAATTACTTGAGTGCTACCTTTAAAATTTCTATTCTTTGCCTTTGCAATATATAGCTCATGGGACAAATAGCCTTAAAAACTATTGTGGTGAAGAATATGTACTTATGTGTCTTATTTCTTGTAACATCCCAAGTTTCAACAATGATATAT